>NW_024429249.1:0-233760 GCF_017639785.1 Mesocricetus auratus | reverse complement strand
TTTTTTTATTATGCCTTCAAAGTGTTTTATTAGCACTGAAGAGATTTAATCTTTGTGAACTTGATGTTTTTGTTGTGGCCTTTCATTACAGTTTACCAAGTGCTAGACACCAATACAAACTTACATATTCTGCTCCCCTTGTTCTTCACAAAAGCTTATTGAGACATTGGTGGCCCAAGTCTTTAATCCCAGCACTCAGGAGGCAGAGGCAGGCAGATCTCTGTGAGTTTGAGGCCAGCCTTGTCTACAGAGGGAGGCCCAGGATAGACTCCAAAACAATACAGAGAAATCCTGTCTCAAAAACCAACAAAAAAGGTTATTGAGCAGTGAGTCACCAGCATCCACTCTCCCATTGGACAGGTGCAATCTTTTTTTGTTTTGTTTTGTTTTTTTTTTTAGTTTTTTTTAATTTTAAATAGCTTGTTTTACATGTCAATCCCAGTTCCCTCTCCCTCCCCTCCTCCCGCACTCCCCTTCCACCCTCCCTCCCACCCTATTGCCACATACTTCCACATAGGGGATGTCTAGAGTCTATCATTTTACTCTTGGTAGGGTCAAGGCACTCCCCTAAGAGTCCAGGCTGAGAGAGCATCTCTCTTTGTGCTATAGGCACATGAAGACAGATTGTATACCAGGAATAGACACTGATCCACAGCTCAGAGCCCCATAGGTTGTCCAGGCCTTCTCACTGACACTCACATTTGGGGGTCCAGATCAGTCCCATTCTGGCCTCCCCACTGTCGGTCTGGGGTCCAAGAGCACTCCCCTGTTCAGATCAGCTGTCTCTGCTGGTTTTGCCAGCCCATTCTTTGCCAATTTGCTCATCATTCCTCTCTCTCTGTCACTGGGTTCCTTGGGTTCAGTTCAGTGCTTAGATGTGTGTTTGCCTCTGCTTCCATCAGTCCCAGGATGAAGGCTCCCGGATAGTTATAGACATCAAGTTCATTATCAGGAATGGGCATTCGAGGTGGTCCTTCCACTATTGCTTAGCTTGCCAATTGATGTTATACCTTTAGATCACTCGAGGTCACTCTGGTGCCTGATCTGTCTTCGATCCTATGATTCCCTCTTCCCCCTATTCTACCCCCACCCCCTCAACTTCCTGTTCCCCCATGACCAACTCCCTTCCTCTTTACCCCCTCTATTCTTCCCAGGTCCCACTACCCCCCTCGCCCTGTTCCCCATCCATTCAGAGGATCTTGTCTCCATCCTCTTCTCTTGGGTACTATGTATATATGCATATCTTTTAGGTTCTTTCCTGTTTCCCAGACTCTCTATCTGTGGAAGTGCAGACTGGCCCTATCCTGATCCATATCTAAAATCCATATATGAGTGAGTACATACCATGTTTGTCTTTTTGCGACTGGGTTACCTCACTCAGGATGGTTTCTTCCAGTGCTATCCATTTCCCTGCGAATTTCAAGATTCCATTGTTTTTTTCTGCTGAGTAATACTCCATTGTGTAAATGTACCACATTTTCTCTATCCACTCTTCAGTTGAGGGGCATCTAGGTTGCTTCCAGGTTCTGGCTATTACAAACAATGCTGCTATGAACATAGTGGAGCAGATGCCCTTGTTGTATGAACCTGCCTCATTTGGATAAATGCCTAAGAGTGGAATTGCTGGGTCTAGTGGTAGATTAATTCCCATTTTCCTGAGGAATCTCCATACTGATTTCCAAAGAGGCTGTATGAGTTGGCATTCCCACCAGCAGTGGAGGAGTGTTCCTCTCTCTCCACATCCCCTCCAGCATAAATTGTCTTCGGTGTTTTTGATTCTAGCCATTCTGACAGGAGTAAGATGGTATCTCAGAGTTGTTTTGATTTGCATTTCCCTGATGGCTAAGGATGTTGAGCACTTTCTTAAGTGTCTCTTGGCCATTTTAGCCTCCTCTACTGAGAATTCTCTATTTAGCTCTGTACCCCACCTTTCAAGTGGATCCTTTGGTGTTTTGGAGACTTGTTTCTTGAGTTCTTTGTAAATTTTGGAGATTAGCCCTCTGTCAGATGTAGGGTTAGTGAATATCTTTTCCCATTCTGTGGCCTGCCTTTTTGTCTTTTTGATTGTGTCCTTTGCCTTACAGAAGCTTTTTAGTTTCAGAAGGTCCCATTTGTTAATTGTTGATCTCAGTGCCTGTGCCACTGGTGTTATGTTTAGGAAGTGGTCTCCTGTACCAACTCGTTGAAGAGTATCTCCCACTTTCTCTTCTAAAAGTTTCAGTGTGGCTGGATGTATGTTGAGATCTTTGATCCATTTGGACTTAAGTTTTGTACAAGGCGATAAACATGGATCTATCTGCAGTCTTCTGCATACCACTACCCAGTTATGCCAGCACCATTTGTTGAAGATGCTTTCTTTTTTCCACTGTACAGTTTTAGCTTCTTTGTCAAAAATCAGGTGTTCATAGGTGTGTGGGTTAAAATTAGGGCTTTCGATTCGGTTCCATTGGTCTACCTGCCTATTTTTGTGCCAATACCAAGCTGTTTTCAGGACTATAGCTCTATAATAGAGCTTGAAGTCAGGTATGGTGATGCCTCCTGAAGTTCCTTTATTGTATAGGGATGTTTTGGCTATCCTGGGCCTTTTGTTTTTCCATATAAAGTTGATTAATGTTCTTTCCAGGTCCTTGAAGAATTGTGATGGAATTTTGATAGGGATTGCATTGAATCTATAGACTGCTTTTGGCAAGATTGCCATTTTTATTATGTTGATCCTACCAATCCAAGAGCATGGGAGATCTTTCCATTTTCTGGTATCTTCTTTGATTTCTTTCTTCAAAGACACAAAGTTCTTGATATACAGGTCTTTCACTTCCTTGGTTAACATTATCCCCAGATATTTGATGCTGTTTTTGGCTATTGTAAAAGGTGATGTTTCTCTGATTTCTTTCTCAGTCACTTCATCATCTGTATATAATAGGGCCACTGATTTTTTTGAGTTTACCTTGTATCCTGCCACATTGCTGAAGGTGTTTATCAGCTCTAGGAGTGACCTTGCGGAGTTTTTTGGGTCACTTATGTAAACTATCATATCATCTGCAAATAATGAAAGTTTGACTTCTTCTTTTCCTATTTGTATCCCCTTTATCTCCTTTTGTTGTCTTATTGCTGTAGCTAGAACTTCAAGTACAATATTGAAGAGATATGGAGAGAGTGGACAGCCTTGTCTTGTTCCTGATTTTAGAGGAATTGCTTTGAGTTTCTCTCCATTTAGTTTGATGTTAGCTGTTGGTTTACTGTATATTGCTTTTATTATATTCAGGTACGTTCCTGTTATCCCTGATCTCTCTAGGACCTTTATCATGAAGGGGTGCTGGATTTTGTCAAAGGCTTTTTCAGCATCTAGCGAGATGATCATGTGGTTTTTCTTTCGCAGATTGTTAATATGGTGGATTACATTGATAGATTTTCTAATGTTGAACCATCCCTGCATTCCTGGAATGAAGCCTACTTGATCATGGTGGATGATTTTTCTGATGTGTTCTTGAATCCGGTTTGCAAGTATTTTATTGAGTATTTTTGCATCAATGTTCATGAGGGAAATTGGTCTATAGTTCTCTTTCTTAGTTGTGTCTTTGTGTGGCTTGGGTATCAAGGTAATTGTAGCCTCGTAGAAAGAGTTTGGCAGTGAGCCTCCTGCTTCTATAGTGTGGAATACTTTGACGAGTATTGGAATGAGCTCTTCTTTGAATTTCTGGTAGAATTCTGCACTGAAGCCATCTGGGCCTGGGCTTTTTTTGTTTGGGAGACTTTTGATGACTGCTTCTATTTCATTAGGGGTTATAGGTCTGTTTAGATTATTTATCTGTTCTTGATTTAGTTTTGGCAAGTGATATCTATCCAAGAAATTGTCCATTTCCTTTAAATTTTCAAATTTTGTGGAGTACAGATTTTCAAAGTATGCCCTGATGATTCTCTTGATTTCCTCAGAGTCCGTTGTTATGTCCCCTTTCTCATCCCTGATTTTGTTAATTAGCATGTTCTCTCTCTGTCTTTTGGTTAGTTTGGACAGAGGTTTGTCTATTTTGTTGATTTTCTCAAAGAACCAACTCTTTGTTTCATTGATTCTTCTCAATGTTTTCCTGGTTTCTACTTGATTGATTTCAGCCCTCAATTTGATTATTTCCTGGCGTCTGCTCCTCCTGGGGGAGTTTGCTTCTTTTTGTTCTAGAACATTCAGCTGTGCTATTAATTCTCTAGTATGACTGTTCTCCAGTTTTTTCATGTGGGCACTTAGTGCTATAAACTTTCCTCTCAGCACTGCTTTCAAAGTGTCCCATAAGTTTGTGTATGTTGTGTCTTCATTCTCATTGAAATCGAGGAAGTCTTTAATTTCTTTTTTTATTTGTTCCTTTACCCAGGGATGGTGCAATTGTGCATTGTTCAATCTCCATGAGTTTGTAGGGTTTCTGCGATTTGTGTTATTGTTGAATTCTAATGTTAATGCATGGTGGTCTGATAAGATGCAGGGGGTTATTCCAATTTTTTTGTATCTGTGGAGATTTGCTATGTTTCCTATTATGTGGTCAATTTTAGAGAAGGTTCCATGTGGTGCCGAGAAGAAGGTATATCCCTTTGTATTTGGGTGGAATGTTCTATAGATGTCTGTTAAACCCAGTTGGGTCATAACTTCTATTAATTCTTTTGTTTCTTTGTTAAGTTTCTGTCTGGAGGTCCTATCTAGCGGTGAGAGCGGAGTGTTGAAGTCTCCTACTATTAGTGTGTGAGATTTTATGTGCATTTTGAGCTTTAGTAATGTTTCTTTCACGAATGTAGGTGCCTTTGTATTTGGGGCGTAGATATTTAAAATCGAGACTTTGTCTTGATGTATTTTTCCTTTGATGAATATGAAGTGCCCTTCTTCATCTCTTTTGATTGATTTTAATTTGAAGCCTAATTTGTTAGATATTAGGATTGCTACGCCCGCTTGTTTCTTGGGGCCGTTTGATTGGAAGATCTTTTCCCAGCCCTTTACTCTGAGATAACGTCTGTCTTTGGTGTTGAGATGTGTTTCTTGTATGCAGCAGAAGGAAGGGTTCTGTCTTCGTATCCATTCTGCTAGTCTGTGTCTTTTTATAGGTAAGTTGAGGCCATTGACATTGAGGGATATTAATGACCATTGATTGGTGATCCTTGTTTGCGCTTGATTTATTGTTAGTGAAGTTATTTTGTGTAGTTTCTCCTCCCTTTTTCTTTTAGTGTTTTGTAAAGTATGATTCTATATTGCCTGTGTCTTTGTGAATGTCGTTATCTTCCTTGGCTCTAGGTTTTCCTTCTAGCATTTTCTGTAGAGCTGGATTCATGGATACGTATTGTTTAAATCTGGCTTTGTCATGGAATATTTTGTTTTCTCCATCTATGGTAATTGAGAGCTTTGCTGGATATAGTAGTCTGGGCTGGCATCCTTGTTCCCTTAGCGTTTGTAGGACATCTGACCAGGATCTTCTGGCTTTCATCGTTTCCATTGAGAAGTCAGGTGTAATTCGGATAGGTCTGCCTTTATATGTTACTTGGCCTTTTTCTTTAGCTGCTCTTAATATTTTCTCTTTGCTCTGTAGGTTTGATGTTTTGATTATTATATGGCGAGGTGACTTCTTTTTCTGGTCAAGCCTATTTGGTGTTCTGTAAGATTCTTGTACTTTCATAGGCATATCTTTCTTTAGGTTAGGGAAGTTTTCTTCTATGATTTTGTTGAATATGTTTTCTGTACCTTCAAGTTGAAGTTCTTCACCTTCTTCTATACCTATTATTCTCAGGTTTGGCTTCTTCACGGTGTCCCATATTTCCTGAATATTTTGTGTTAAGGATTTGTTGGTTTTGAGATTTTCTTTGGTTGACGATGCTATGTCCTCTAATGAGTCTTCAACACCTGAGATTCTCTCTTCTATCTCTTGTATTCTATTGGTGATGCTTGCATCTGTAATTCCAGACCGTTTACCGAGCTTTTCTATTTCCAGCATCCCTTCATTCTGTGTTTTCTTTATCGTTTCTATTTCAGCTTTCAATCCTTCAACTGTTTGAGCTGTTTCCTTAATTTTCTTGGTTGTTTTTTCTTGGTGCTCTTTAGATTCTTTGAGAGATTTGTTTATTTCTTGAATTTTTCCCCCATTTCATGGATTTTTTTGTTTGTTTTTTCTTCTATTTCTTTAAGGGATTTCCTCGTTTCTTCTTTGAGGCTCTCCATCATCTTCATGAAATAACTTTTAAGGTCTGTCTCCTCTTCTTCATCTATGTAGTGCTTTTCAGGTCTTGCTGGTGTTGGATCCCTGGATTCTGGTGGGGTCGTGTTGGTGTTTCTATTGCTGAGTGATCTCTTATTCTGTCTTCTTCCCATCTCTTCTTCCAGTGGGTGCTGGTGGGGGCTTTCTGTTTCCACTGGTCTCCTTCCTTACTGCAGCTGAAGCTGAAGCTGGCCTCGCTGGGGTTGGGGTCTTGGAGGGGCTGATCTCTTTCCTGTGTGGGCGGCTCTTCTGAAGCTGGGCTCGCTGGGTTGGAGTCTTGGAGGGGCTGATCTCTTTCCTGTGTGGGCGGCTCTTCTGGAAGCCGGGAGCGGCCCCGAAGATGGGGGGGATGGGTGATGGGCGGGTGGTCCCAGCCGGGGACCCAATCTCACCTGAAGCTGGGCTCGCTGGGTTGGGGTCTTGGAGGGGCCTGTGTGGGCGGTTCTTCTGGAAGCCGGGAGCGGCCCCGAAGATGGAGGGGATGGGTGATGGGCGGGTGGTCCCAGCCAGAGACCCAATCTCACCTGAAGCTGGGCTCGCTGGGTTGGGGTCTTGGAGGGGCTGATCTCTTTCCTGTGTGGGCGGCTCTTCTGGAAGCCGGGAGCGGCCCCGAAGATGGAGGGGATGGGTGATGGGCGGGTGGTCCCAGCCAGGGACCCAATCTCACCTGAAGCTGGGCTCGCTGGGTTGGGGTCTTGGAGGGGCTGATCTCTTTCCTGTGTGGGCGGCTCTTCTGGAAGCCGGGAGCGGCCCCGAAGATGGAGGGGGATGGGTGATGGGCGGGTGGTCCCAGCCAGGGACCCAATCTCACCTGAAGCTGGGCTCGCTGGGTTGGGGTCTTGGAGGGGCTGATCTCTTTCCTGTGTGGGCGGCTCTTCTAGAAGCCGGGAGCGGCCCCGAAGATGGGGGGGATGGGTGATGGGCGGGTGGTCCCAGCCAGGGACCCAATCTCACCTGAAGCTGGGCTCGCTGGGTTGGGGTCTTGGAGGGGCCTGTGTGGGCGGTTCTTCTGGAAGCCGGGAGCGGCCCCGAAGATGGAGGGGGATGGGTGATGGGCGGGTGGTCCCGGCCAGAGACCCGATCTCACCTGAAGCTGGGCTCGCTGGGTTGGGGTCTTGGAGGGGCTCAGAAGGTCCCATTTGTTAATCGTCGATCTGGACCCTACCCAGAGTGAAATGACTGACTCTAGATATCCCCTATGTGGAAGGATTTGGCAATAGGGTGGGAGGGTGGGGAGGAAGGTGAGTGCGGGAGGAGGGGAGGGAGAGGGAACTGGGATTGACATGTAAAACAAGCTATTTAAAATTAAAATAAAAAATGATAAAAAATGCAAGAAATGCAACAAATGGATGAAAAGAGAAAGCAAAAATTGCAAGAAACAATTCAAACAGTGCAAGGGTTGAAAACTGAAATAGAGACAATAAAAAATATCTGAAGGAAGGCTGGGCAAATGGCCAGGTACTAGAGATATAAACATAACCAACAGAATACAAGAGATGGATAAGACAATATCAGGGGTTGAAGCTACACTAGGAGAAATTGATTCACCAACCAAAGAAAATATTAAGTCCAACAAATCCCTAACACAAAACATCCAGGAAATATGTGACACCATGAAAAGAGCAAACCTAAAAAAAACGATATAGGCTGCTGCCCATGTGAATTACACCTTTTTGAATAAGAGGCAACATGCTATTGCTGAAGAAACCACACACTTCAGAAATTATATGAAAAGGTCAACCCAGATTTACCTTGGAGTCTTCTTACTTAGAACTGGCTCCCAAAATTATAGGAGTCATACATATTCACAATGGAGTAAAGCCTATTCATTAGTATGGGCAAATAATCACAGCACTTGAAAGCAGAAAAAGATATTCTGAATGGTATAATCATGACACTTATAGCCTTGAATAATGCACAGTTATCTAATTGGACTTAAGTCATGTTGGGGCAGGAAAGAAGCCATGTCTGTCAGTGTACCTGTACCTTTAGATACTAGCACTGAAAGCATGGATTCTTTAGGAGAACCTACTGCTGTCATTTTAATAAACTAGTACAATCTCTGAATTTAATCTAAAATTAACCTTATATCCACAGATAAACAATGCTCTCTCCATGTTTAAGGATACTTCTTTATGTGGAAGATAAAGATCATTACAAGATGCTCTAACTGTGAAAATGATAGGAATAAGGCAGACTCCAATTTATATATTTAAAATAAAATTAGTACACTTAAAGATCAGGAAACTAAGGGATAGGGCTGTAAAATTTGTTATGAGCCACAGGATGAGGAGAGCTTTTGCAAGATGTACTCTTCAAATTAAGGTAGATGACGTGAAGATATGGTGGGTGAGTGAAATTCAGGATTTGTTTGTAAAAATCAAAGAATAATGACTGAGACATATGAGTTTAAACTTTAAGGTATTTAAAATACTTAATTTAAATTATTGAATTTTGAAAATTGTTCCTTCCTTCTTCTAGAACTTGTTGGAAAGATGGTATTGCTAAAGCAAATATGTAGCTAAGCCATAGAACATGGAGATATCAAACTGGTATTGGACTAGAAGCTTCTTTCTTACAAATTTTCACAGTTCTGCTAGTATAACAGGATCCCACAACTTAGTAGTCACTCAGACCTTAGTGCAAATGAGTCCCTGATTGAAGAGCCATTTAGCCTGTCAAACTCAGCAGGTATATAAAACTGCCTAAATAAAGACAAAGACTGAATCCATTTTAGTCTATAGTTCTAGGAGTATTTCTAAATGTACTTAATTGCTTTTGGCTTCAATAGTTCTGCTTCTGGCTAACTGAAAATATGTTAACCCTGAAGATTTTTTTGTGCTTAAAGCCTTATACTGAGCATTCTCAGTGCTATCCTGAGATCCTGAAGCCACATTAAAGTCACAAGTCAGCTAATAGATACTTTCTCTTGCTTTTAACTCATGTCCAACCAGTATTTTCTGGTAAACACCCACAATAATTCTGATGGTTCCACTAACATCTCATAACAATTCTTCAGGACACAAGGGTTCTCCAAGTTCCTCAGAGAAAGGAAGAATGAAGTGCTCAAGGGGATCATAGGGGAGTGCAACCTGAGGAACTTTTCCCCAGAGTGTATGATGATCAATTTGTGCCTAAGGAATCTGACATATCCACCCACAAAGGAAACAAGGTGAAATGTTTCCTGGTTTGTCAAATTTGCAGGTAAGTCTGATTAAGGTGTCTTCTATTTTAAAACATAAAAGAGAGGTAAGAAATGGCTGCTGGTCCAGTGTTCATGAACCATGTTAAAAGGACATTAAGTTGTTTTTACTGTGTCTCTGTGTGTATTACTTTGCTTTACTGAAAGTTTTGTTTTGGTGAGTTTATTTCAGGCTTTGCTTCCCTGTATTCTCCTGTGACTTTCTTTCCTGTGACAACATTTCCCAACCTGGCTTAAGATGCGTGCATCCTATTGTTTGGGAATAAATCCTTTTTGGCTCTGCAAGGTTTCCCATATTATTGCAAACAAACAATCACCTCTACCATATCATTAAGGAATGTATCTTGTTTTGTTGCTTGACTCCTCCTCAGTGTTGCCTGATCCTTATGTGGAGGTGCTGAGGAGCCAGTCCTTCATCCAGGGCTTAATGCATCTAAGCAGAATGCACTCAGGAATGGGGGAATAGTTCCCCTGTGTGAGCATTCACTCCACTTTTACCTGCTGTACGCAACTGTACAGAAGGGTTAAGTATCCCTGGGCTGATCCTAAAGAAAATGAAATTTATATTCATTTCTATTTCATGATTCATGTCTTCTTACTAGACAATCCTCCATATATTTGAAAATTCAACACCCACTATTCTCTCTAAAAATAAAATAAAATAAAATGGTAGAAAAATCCCCTGTGATATTGCACAGGGGAATTTTGTTGTCACACAACACAGCCTGGACAGAACAGATTCTCCCTTATATCCAACATTGACCAAGCAGATTTATATAATGTATTCTGGGTACATCTTAAGTATTAAAGATGATTCTTAAAAGGTTTCTTTTGTTACCCAGCTGCCATGTGATACTAGAAAATTATTATTAATGCATAATTAGGTCCTAATTGCTGGAAGCAGCTCAAGGCATGTTTACCAACAGGAAAGTGAGTTGGAGGAAACCATTTGCATAAACTGAAAGCTATGAGTACATTCCCTGACAATAAGATACAGATTTACAGATGTAAAGAGAAATTTTGGTGTCTTACTCTCTGTCAGAGGAAAACAAGCCAATGGGACTGGTCCAATACCAAGTTCCTGTAATTGTTCAAACAACCAGTTATAGTGGGCATTTTTATCTCTGAATTAGTATGAAGATTCTTTCTTACTAAACTGTACTTTTAATTGATAAAATAATATTAGTTTAATTAGAAGCTGATTATTAAGATTAAATATAAGGACATTGTAGGTGGAGATCTATGTACCCATAGGGCTGGTCATGCATATTTGGGTGTGGTCACAGGTATATAGAGTGTTCAGACCTTTGGTTCTCAGCTTTCTTAGCTCATCATGGAAGACATTTCTCCCTCAATAAAATATCATATGACATCTTTATTTTGTGTAGCTTAATATTTCCACATTAGGAAATGTCATACATCTAGGGACTATGTGTATCATCTAAGGAGCTGTATAGGTTGCAGCTCAGATTAATGATTAAAAAATCATTTAAGGCTGCGAACTGGTGATACATGCCTATAATCCCAGCACCCAGGAGGCAGAGGCAGCCAGATCTCTGTGAGTTTGAGGCCAGACTGCTCTACAAGAGCTAGTTCCAGGACAGCCTCTAAAGTCACAGAGAATCTCTGTCTCAAAAAACCAAAAAAAGAAAGAAAGAAACATATAACAAAAGAAAGAAAATGATCTAGGTTGGCACAATTTCTTTCAAATTGATGTCAAAAGATGAATGAATAAGTTGTGGTGTGCAACATAGCTGAAACAAAGACTTTGCATGACCTCATGTTACACTAAGATATTCTGAAAATATCTTTGATGTTAGGGATCAAAGAGCAAAGCAGGTCAATTATTATTAGGTAATAATTTTTCCTTGTGAGGATTGGTTGATGATCAAAGACCCTGATTAATTCCCTGTGCCACAAATCTCCTGAATATATATGCACACTAAAGTTTTAAAGTAGAGCTGACTGTTTGGTTTTCATATGAAACAGTTTAGGTTTGTGATACCTTTAGATTCCTCATAAGATTACATTTAAAAATAAGAAATAAAGCTGTTAATCCTTTGTTTCTAATTGCAAAATACATTGATGTTGACACTGTGTTAATCTTTCACAAGTTGCTTGGATATGAATATATCTGGGTTCAAGGGACAACTTGACTTTCAAATGTGATATGTAAAATATTTCATCCTGTAAGAGATATGGAAAGCATTCTGTATTTTTTACTTGTTTTCATTGTAATCATTAATGTGAATAACCATATGTAACCACAGTTTAATTTCTATATTACCAGAAAGATTTTGTTGATATATACAAGCTGTAGAGTAAAAATAAAGAGAAAATGGGAAGTTTAAAGGTGGAATTAGAAGAAAACATCAAGAATGAGAGAATTAGGAAGAAAACATTAAGAGAGTTATAAGCAAAACAGCAAGAGAGACAGGAAGCACATTTCTGATAGAGATAATTAAAGCAATAAGCAACTGCACCAGAAGACGAAGAAACAAAAATCATAAGGTAAATATTAAGACATAGTATGAAAGTACCTTTTCCCTTATGCGTGTGGATAAAAAAGTCTCATGCTTTTAATTCCTTCATTCTGGAGGCAGAAGCAGGCAGATCTCTGTGATTTCAAAGCCAGCCTGGTCTAGAGAGTGAGCTCCAGGACAGTCTCCAAGGCAATACAGAGAATCCCTGTCTCAATAAACCCAAACCGAAACCAAAAAAGTCTGAGTTTGCTCATTCTTTGGATTCTTTTTGAGCCCTGTGCTGCTGGAGGCTGGTATCCAAGCAGTATTCGTTGAGGTAATGGAAATTCCCTGTGCCACACTTATCCAAATATTGGACCCTGTTGCCAAAGATTCCTGTGAAATATCTGTGGAGGCTTCAGATAATTTAAGAAAAGAAAGAAAACAAATTACCTGAGTTAAGATCTTATACTCATAGTTTCAAACACTGATGGGGTCTTCTTCTGAGGAAAACAAGAACACTGACTGTTTAATAATTGTGTACTCCAGTACATGACACTACTCTTGGAATCCCCACCAGACTTTGAGTCTAGTTAGAGAAATCATCTGTCATCAAAACTATTATCTTCTTTCCTGATGATGACTTGAAGGTGCTTGTCCATGACTATCACTAGTTGAAAGTTTAAATCAGTACATTGGAGCTCCACTAGTTACTTTACATAAAATGATTTGTGGCCATACCAGTTATCGAAGACAGAAGACATGATTGATCTGACAGTGTATCTCACATTAGGAAATCCTAAGTCCACCATCATACACATGAGCAATCAGTTGATGTACTTTTCCAACTGGCTTGTCCATCCTGTGCTCTGTAGAGAAAGAGGGATTGTCACTGCTGGATAAAGAATATTAAAAAATATATTGGCCTTCCTAAGGATTATTTTGCTTCCAGTAGAAATTGTCCTCCATATCCAGCATTTTGAACTCAGTGTATGACAAATGATCTTAAGACTAGTGTAGACTATTGATGTTTGGATGACACAACCACAACTCAGTGCTATCTGAGTCTGCATAGTACAACTCCTGTTTCTAAATTGAAAAAATATACATATAGTTAGATTCCTTTGCAGAAATGGTGATACAAACTTAGTATTAGAATTCTCATGAAATAAAAGAAAGTATGTATGCCTGTGGAAGAAACTTCTTGTTTCTATGCTAATTGACCAAAATTAATTAGATAAAACCTTGGTATTGGTGGGGAAATTGTTGGAACAAATCTCAGTCCTCTGCGTACTTCTGACCTTGCTATCAGCACTGGCTGAGGATCTAATTCTTATTCTGGTGAACAGAGGCTGCCTCATAAACTAAATTTAGATTACTCTATCATGTGACTCATTTATTAAAACTAGTTGTGAATGTGTAGAGCCCCAGAACTTAAGGGACTTCAGACCTGAGCATACCCAACTCAATGATGTAAGTGTCATTCAGCCTGCAAAACTCAGAAAACAGACAGCACCAATTGGCATATATGAAAATGAAGACATATCCCATTACAACACATAATTCTCAAAAAGATTCTAAACACACTAACCGTGTTTTGGTATTTGTAGTTCAACTTCTGGATAACTATTCTTCTTACTTGACACAGAATAATTTTTATTTGTTGTTTTAAAGTTCATCCTGAGAACTTTTACAATAGGGTCATGATCAACCAGTGAGGCTGTTAACTGGCTAAGACATATTTTCTATTGGCTTAACTGACATCGGCCATGACAGAGAAGCAGTGAGTTGCAATTGTAATCTGAGGTGTCAGCTAACCAGAGTGATAACACTCCTGTGGGTCAATCTAGCTTGTATAAGTCCACAGAACTACAGACAGCAAAATGTGTTTTGCTTCTCCTTTGCCTTTACTTGGCAGCTGCAACTCTCTTTCTCTGTTGTCTAGCATGGTGTGAGTACATATGGGGAGATATCTACTGCCTGTAATAGAGTATGTTTATCTCTTGGAAACAACTGGACATTTTTACCAGCAGTGGATTGTCAAGAAGATGAACAATCTCAAAACTGTGTTGTCAAAGTTGTTAATAAAAATGATTGCCTATACAGAGTTTTGATGAAAAAAATAAATACCAGGATTTGTTCCCCAGTTGTTCAGGGTAATGATTAACAGAAAGCACCTGATTCCAGGAGCCAAACTGTCTCCGATTCTGTTAATGCTGAAAAGAGGTAGTCACATACCATTGACTTAAAAAAGGTTCAAAATAACTTCAGGTTAGACCAGGTGCTTTGCTAATACTTTTAAGTTTATTTACCCCAGAAAACAATCTAAAGTTTACACGGACATGTCTCTGTGCTGTCTAAATAAAGTAGATTTAAACAATATACATCCAATAATCTAGACCTACAGAAAGTACAAGAACGAGTACCTAATGATGTTAACTACAATCACAGAAACAGCAGCAATAGATAATCCCACTTCACCAAAAGATAAAAGAAAAAGCAGGGTAAATCCACCCAATACTACCACCACCAACAACAAAAACAAACAAGAATTAACAATCAATGGTCATTAATTTTTCTCAATATTATTGGTCTTAACTAACCTATAAAAATACACGGGTATTAGATTAGATACAAAGACAGATCCCATCCTTCTGCTACCTAAAAGAAACACACCTGGAATTCAATGAGAATGAAGACACAACATACACAAACTTATGGGACACTTTGAAATCAGTGTTGAGAGGAAAGTTTATAGCACTAAGTGCCCACATGAAGAAACTGGAGAACAGTCATACTAAAGAATTAATAGCACAGCTGAATGTTCTAGAACAAAAAGAAGAAAACTTACCCAGGAGGAGCAGACGCCAGGAAATAATCAAATTGAGGGCTGAAATCAATCAAGTAGAAACCAGGAAAACACTGAGAAGAATCAATGAAACAAAGAGTTGGTTCTTTGAGAAAATCAACAAAATAGACAAACCTCTGTCCAAACTAACCAAAAGACAGAGAGAGAGCATGCTAATTAACAAAATCAGAAATGAAAAAGGGGACATAACAACGGACTCTGAGGAAATCCAGAGAATCATCAGGGCATACTTTGAAAATCTGTACTCCACAAAATTCGAAAATTTAAAGGAAATGGACAATTTCCTAGATAGATATCACTTGCCAAAACTAAATCAAGAGCAGATAAACAATCTAAACAGACCTAATACCCCTAATGAAATAGAAGCAGTCATCAAAAGTCTCCCAAACAAAAAAAAAGCCCAGGCCCAGATGGCTTCAGTGCAGAATTCTGCCTGAAATTCAAAGAAGAGCTAATTCCAATACTCCTCAAAGTATTCCACACAATAGAAGCAGGAGGCTCACTACCAAACTCTTTTTATGAGGCTACAATTACCTTGATACCCAAGCCACACAAAGACACAACTAAGAAAGAGAACTATAGACCAATTTCCATCATGAACATCGATGCAAAAATACTCAATAAAATACTCGCAAACCAGATTCAAGAACACATCAGAAAAATCATCCATCATGGTAAAGTAGGCTTCATCCCAGGAATGCAGTGATGGTTCAACATTAGAAAATCTATCAATGTAATCCACCATATAAACAAACTGCGAAAGAAAAACCACATGATCATCTCACTAGATGCTGAAAAAGCCTTTGACAAAATCCAGCACCCCTTCATGATAAAGGTCCTAGAGAGATCAGGGATAACAGGAACATACCTGAATATAATAAAAGCAATAAACAGTAAACCAACAGCTAACATCAAACTAAATGGAGAGAAACTCAAAGCAATTCCTCTAAAATCAGGAACAAGACAAGGCTGTCCAATCTCTCCATATCTCTTCTGTATTGTACTTGAAGTTCTAGCTACAGCAATAAGACAACAAAACGTGATAAAGAGGATACAAATAGGAAAAGAAGAAGTCAAACTTTCACTATTTGCAGATGATATGATAGTTTACATAAGTGACCCGAAACACTATGCAAGGGAACGCCCAGAGCTGATAAACACCTTAAGCAATGTGACAGGATACAAGGTAAACTTAAAAAAATCAGTGGCCCTATTATATACAGATGATGAAGTGACTGATAAAGAAATCAGAGAAACCCACCCTTTATAATAGCCATAAACAGAATCAAATACCTCAGGATAATATTAACCAAGGAAGTGAAAGACGTGTATATCAATAACTTTGAGTCTTTAAAGAAAGAAATCAAAGAGGATAACAGAAAATGGAAAGATCTACCAAACTCTTGGATTGGTAGGATCTACAGAATAAAAATGGAAATCTTGCCAAAAGCAGTCTACAGATACAATGCAATCCCTATCAAAATTCCATCACAATTCTTCAAGGACCTGGAAAGAACATTAATCAACTTTATATGGAAAAACAAAAGGCCCAGGATAGCCAAAACAACCCTTTACAATAAAGGAACTTCAGGAGGCATCACCATACCTGACTTCAAGCTCTATTATAGAGCTATAGTCCTGAAAACAGCTTGGAATTGGCACTAAAATAGGCAGGTAGACCAATGGAACCGAATTGAAAACCCTGATTGTAACCCACACACTTACGAACACTTGATTTTTGACAGAAGAACCTAAAATATACAATGGAAAAAAGAAAGCATCTTCAACAAATGATGCTGGCATAACTGGGTACTGGTATGCAGAAGACTGCAGGTAGATCCATGTTTATCACCTCGTACATAACTTAAATCCAAGTGGATCAAAGATCTCAACATAAATCCAGCCACACTGAAACTTTTAGAAGAGAAATTGGGAGATACTCTTCAACGAGATGGTACAGGAGACCACTTCCTAAACATAACACCAGTGGCACAAACACTGAGATCGACAATTAACAAATGGGACCTCCTGAAACTAAAAAGCTTCTGTAAGGCAAAGGACACTGTCACCAAGACAAAAAGGCAGTCTACAGAATGGGAAAAATATTCACTATCCCCACATCTGACAGAGGGTTAATCTCCAAAATTTACAAATAACTCAAGAAGCAAATCTCCAAAACACCAAAGGATCCAATTAAAAGTTGTGGTACAGAAGTAGATAGAGAATTCTCAATAGAGGAGGTTAAAATGGCGAAGAGACACTTGAGAAAGTGCTCAACATCCTTAACCATCCAGGAAATGCAATTCAAGACAACTCTTAGATACCATCTTACTCCTGTCAGCATGGCTAAAATCAAAAACACCAACAACAATTTATGCTGGAGAGGATGTGGTAAAACGGGAACACTCCTCCATTGCTGGTGGGATTGCCAACTTGTTCAGCACTTTGGAAATCAGTGTGGAGATTCCTCAGAAAAATGGTAATAATCCTACCACAAGACCCAGCAACTCCAAGCTTAGGCATATATCCAAAAGATGTCCATTAATACAACAAGGTTGTCCATTCCACTATGTTCATAGCAGCATTATTTGTAATAGCCAGAACTTGGAAGCAACCTAGATGCCCCTCAACTGAAGAGTGGATAGAGAAAATATGGTACATTTACACCTTGGAGTATTATTCAGCAGAAAAAAAACAATGGATTCCTGAGATTTGCAGGAAAATGGATGACACGAAAAGAAAAAATCCTGAGTGAGGCAACCCAGTCACAAAAACAGATTGTTAGTTTTCAAGAATTCACTCGTGCAGTTTCTCACAGAGGGTTGTATCGTCAATTTTTAATAATTTACACGTGTAGATTCTCATATATCTTTATTGCTACTTTTCAATAAGGTACACGTGTATAATCTCACACAGCTTTGTATCATTAGTTATCAATAAGTTACAGGTGTAGATTATCACACAGCATTGAAGAATTAGTTTTCAATAAAGTATAGTTGTAGAATCTCACACAGCTTTTTCTTGTTAGTTTTCAATATGCTACATGTGTTGAATCTCACACAGCATTGTATCTTAGTTTTCAATGATTTACACATGTAGATTATCACACCGCGTTATAGTGTTAGTTTTCAACATGTAGTATCTCATACAGTATTTTATCGATAGTTGCCTATAAGTTACACATGTAGATTCTCACACAGTGTTGGATCGTTAGCTTTTAATATGTTACACCTGTATTCTCATGCAGCATTGTATCGTTAGTTTTCAATAAGTTACACCTGTTGAATCTCACACAGAGTTGTGTGGTTAGTTTTCCAAAAGTTACACGTGTAGATTATCACACAGCATTGTAGCGTTATTTTCAACAAGTTATATGTGAAAAATCGAACACAGTGTTGTGTAATTAGTTTTCAATAATTTATATGCGTAGATTCTCACACTGTGTTGGATCGTTAGTTTTCAATATGTTCCACCTGTATATTCTCACACAGCATTATATCATTATTTTTCAATATGGTACACATGTAGATTCTCACATATTGCTGTATCATTAGTTTTCAATAATGTACACATACAGAATCTCACAGGGTTTTATCATTAGTTTTCATGAAGTTCTACATGTAGTTCCTCATGAGTGTGTATTGATGATTTTCAAGAAGGATAGCTTATAGAGTCTTGCATACAGTTGATTCGTTAGTTTTCAACAAGTTTCACATGTTGTTCTTCACACAAGGTTATAAGGCTAGTTTTGAAGAATTTACATGTTTAGATTCTCACACAGTGTCATATCGTTAGTTTTCCACATGTTACACATGTAGTTTCTCACACAGTGTTGCATCGTTAATTTTCAATATGGTGCACGTGTAGATTCTCACACAGGGTTGTATCATTAGTTTTCAATACGGTACACGTGGAGAATCTCACAAGCTTTGTATTGTTAGTTTTCAATAAGTTACATGTGTACATTATCACACAGAGTTGTATCATTAGTTTTCAATAATTTTCACGTGTAGAATCTCACACAGCGTTGTATTGTTAGTTTTTAATAAGTTACTTCCTCATACAGTGTTGTATCGATAGTTTCCAAGAAGTTACAGATGTAGTTTGTCACACAAGGTTTATAAGGCTAGTTTTGAAGTTGTTACATGTGTAGATTTTTACACACTGTTATTTCATTAGTTTTCTTTAAGTTACAAATATATTTTCTCACAAAGTGTGGTATCTTTAGTTTTCAATAAGTTACACCTGTAGATTATCACACAGCGTTGTGTCATTAGATTTCTAGAAGTTGTGCATGTAGTTCCTCACCCAGTGTTTTACTGATGATTTTCAAGGGGTATCACTTAAGATTCATATACAGCGTTGTATAGTTAATTTTCAATAAGATACACAAGTAATTTCTTAAACAGTGTTGTATTGATAATTTCCAAGAAGTTACATGTGTAGTTTCTCACAGAGTTTTGTATCGTTAGTTTTCAAAGAGTTACACTTATAGATTCTCACACAGTGTTGTATCATTGGCTTTCAAGAAGCTACACAAATAGATTCTCACACAGTGTTGTATCATTAATTTTCAAGAAGTTAAACACGTATATTCTCACACAGTGTTTTATGGTTAGTTTTCAAGGAGTTAAACACATAGTTACTCAACTGGGTTTTATGATTTGTCTTCAAGAAGTTAGACGTGTATATCCTCACACAGGGTTGTATAGTTAGTTTTCAATAAGTTACACATGTAGATTCTCACACAGTGTTGTAACGTGAGTTTTCAAGAAGTTACTAATGTAGTTTCTTAAACAGAGTTATTTCATCAGTTTTCAAGATGTTATGCGTGTAATTTTGAACTCAGTGTTGCATCGCTGGTATTCAACAAATTACGAATATAGATTCTCACACAGTGTCGTATTGTCAGTTTTCAAGAAATTACTAAAATACTTTCTCACACAGTGTTGTATCGTTAGTTTTCAAGAAGTTACTAATGAAGTTCCTTACACAGAATTCTTTCATTAGTTTTCAAGAAGTTATGCGTATAGTTTCGATCTCAGTATTGTATCCTTAGTTTTCCAGAAGATACAAATATAGGTACTCACACCGTGTTGTGTCTTCATTTTTCAAGAGGTTATACATGTAGTTTCTCACACAAAGTTGTATCGTTTGTTTAGAAATTTCAAGTGTAGAATATCACACAGTGTTGTATCATTAATTTTCAATAAGACACACGTGTTGATTCTCACAAAGTGCTGTATCGTTAGTTTTTAAGAAGTTATGAATATAGATTCTCACACAAAGTTGTATTGTTACTTTTCAAGATGTTAAAAACCTAGTTTCTCACACAGTGTTTTATCGTTTGTTTTCGAGAATTTACATTTGTCGATTCTCACACAGGGTTGTATCGATAGTTTTCAATAAGTTACACGTGTAGATTCTCTCACAGTGTTGTATCGTTAATTTTCAAGTAGTTACGAACATTGATTCTCACACAGAGTTGTGTGGTTAGTTTTCAAGAAGTTACACACGTAGTTTCTAACACAGTGTTGTATCATTTGTTTTCAAGAACATACACATGAAGTTTCTAACCCAGTATTGTATCCTTAGAAATCAATACACGTGTAGATCCTCATAGAGTGTTGTATCATAAAATTTCTGTAAGATACACTGTGTAGTTTCTTACCCAGTATTGTATGGTTTGTTTTCAAGAAGTTACTAACGTAGTTTCTTATAGAAAATTATTTCATTAATTTTCAAGAAGTTATGCGTGTAGTTTCGATCTCAGTGTTGTATCATTAGTTTTCCAGAACATAGGAATATAGATACTCACACAGTGTTGTATCGTAACTTCTTGAAAACTAATGATAAAACACTGAGTTCGAAACTACACTCAATCTTCTGTAAAACTAATGAAAAAACACTGTTTCTCACACAGTGTTGTATCATTTGTTTTCAAGAAGTTACACCTGTAGATTCTCACACAGTGTTGTATACTTAATTTTCAATAAGTTACAAGAGAAGATTCTCACACAGTGTTTTATTGTTAATATTCAATAAGATACATGTGTAGATTCTCACAGAGTGTTGTATGGATAATTTTCAATAAGATACCCGTGTACATTATTACACAGATTTGTATCATTAGTTTTCAAGAATTTACACACGTAGTTTCTCAAACAATGTTGTATCATTTGTTTTCAAGAACTTAAGCATGTAGTTTCATATACTGTGCTGTATCGTAAGTTTTCAATAAGTTTCACATGTAGATTCTCAAACAGTGTTGTATCGTTAGTTTTCTTTTTTTATATTACATTTTTATTTTTTATTATTTATTTTTAAGTTTAAATTTAGATTAGAAACAAGGTTGCTTCACAAGTCAGTTCCAGGTCCTTCTCCCTTTCCCTCCCCTCCTCCCATGTCCTCCCCCCAATCCCCCCATTATCCCCTCATTTCCCCAGGGAGTGTGAGTCCCTCCAAGGGGGTGTCCATAGTCTGTCATTTCATCCAGGGCAGGGCCTAGACCCGCCCCCAAGATTTCAGGGTGAGAGTGCATTGTTGGCTGGGAGTCCAAATTCTGTGTGTATAACTGGGATGAGTACTTATCTACTGCACAATGCTCCATAAATTACCTAGGCTGCCTCACTGACACCCACATTCAGGGGGTCTTGCTGGTACCATGCTGGATTCCCTAGCTGATGCCTGAGATTCAAGAGTTAACCTTTGTCAGGTCAGCTGTTTCTGGGGGTTAAACCAGCCAAGTCTTAATCCCTTTGGACATCAGTCCTTCCGCTCTGTTACTGGATTTCTTGAGTTCAGCTCAGTGCTAAGCCATGAGATGGTGCCTCTTCTTCCATCAGCCACTGAATGAAGTTTGGGTTTCCCAGACTCTCTGACCATGGGATTGTAGGCTGGAACTCCCCAAATCTATGTCTAAAATCCATATATTAGAGAGTACTTGCCATGTTTCTCTTTTTGTGACTGTGTTACCTCACTCAGGATGGTTTCTTCTAGTGTCATCCATTTACCTGCAAATCTCAGTATTCCATTGGGTTTTTTTCTGCTGAATAGTACTCCATTGTGTAAATATACCACATTTTCTCTATAAACTCTTCTTTTGAGGGGCATCTGGTTGCTGCCAAGTTCTGGCTATTACAAATATTGCTATTATGAACATAGTGGAACATACATCCTTGTTGTATGAATGGGCATCTTTTGGATACATGCCTAAGAGTGGAGTTGCTGGTTCTTGTGTTAAGTTTATTTCCATACTTCTGAGGAATTTCCATACTTATTTCCAAAATGGTTCAACATGTTGGCACTCCCACTAGCAATGGAGGAGTTTTCCCCTTTCACCATATCCTCTCCAGCATAAGTTGTCGTTGGTGTTTTTGATTTTAGCTATTCTGACAGGAGTGAGATCATATCTCAGAGTTGTTTTGATTTACATTTCCCGAATGGCTAAGGATGTTGACCACTTTCTCCAGTGTCTCTCAGCTATTTTAGACTCCTCTATTGAAAATTCTGTATTTAGTTCTGCAGCCCACTTTTTAATTGGATCCTTTGGTGTTTTGGAGACTTGCTTCTTGAGTGCTTTTTAAATTTTGGAGATCATCCCTCTGTCAGTTATGGGATTACTGAATATATTTTCCCATTCTGTGGGCTGCCTTTTTGTCTTGCTGACTGTGTGCTTTGCCTTACAGAAGCTTCTCAGTTTCAGGGGGTCCCATTTATTAATTGTTGATCTCACTGTCTGTGCTACTGCTGTTATGCTCAGGAAGTTGTCTCCTCTACCAATTCGTACCACCCACTTTCTGTTCTAAGAGGTTCAATGTGGCTGGACTTATGATGAGGTCATTGAACGTTAATTTTCAATTAGTTACACTTGTAGATTCTCTCACAGTGTTGTATCATTAGTTTTCAAGTAGTTACTAATGTATTTTCTCACTCAGAATTATTTCGGTAGTTTTCCAAATGTTATGCATTGAGTTTTGAACTCATTGTTGTATCATTAGTTTTCAAGAAGTTACGAATATAGATTTTCACACAGAATTTCATCATTAGTTTTCAATAAGTTACACATGTAGATTCTCACACAGTGTTGTATCATTAATTTTCAATAAGAAACACATGTAGATCCCACACAGTGTTGTATCCTGAGTTTTCAAGGGGTTACAAATACAGATTCTCACACAGGGTTGTATCATTAGTTTTCAATAAGTTACACGTGTAGATTATCACACAGTGTTGTTTCTATATTTTTCAATAAGATACCCGTGTAGATTCTCACACAGATTTGTATCTTTAGTTTTCAAGTTGTTACACACGTAGATTCTCAAGCAGTGTTGTATCGTTATTTTTCAAGAAGTTACTAATGTAGTTTCTCACACAGAGTTATTTTGTTATTTTTCAAGAAGTTATGCATGTAGTTGCATACTCAGTGTTGTAATGTTAGTTTTCCAGATGTTACAAACATAGATTCTCACACAGAGTTGTATTGTTAGTCTTCAGGAAGTTACACGTGTAGATTCTCAAACAGTGTTGTATATTTTTTCAAGAAATTACACTTGTAGAATATCACACAGTGTTGAATCCTTAGTTTTCAATAAGTTACTCTTGAAGATTCTCACACAGTGTTCTATGGTTTGTTTTCAAGAAGTTACACTTGTGGGATCTCACACAATGATGTATCATTAATTTTCATTAAGGTACACGTGTAGATTTTCACACAGTGTTGTATCATTAGTTTTCAAGAAGTTACTAATATAGTTTCTCACACAAGAGTTATTTTAAAAATTGCATTTGTAGATTATCACTCAGGGTTCAATCATTAATTTTCAAGAAGTTAAACACGTAGTTTCTCACACAGTGTTGTATGATTTGTTTTCAAGATGTTACACTTTAGATTCTCCCACAGGATTTTATCATTACTTATCAAGAACTTACTAATGAATTTTCTCACAGAGAGTTATTTCGGTTGTTTTACAAATGTTATGCATGTAGTTTCGAACTCAGTGTTGTATCTTTAATTTTCAAGATGTTACGAATACAGATTCTCACACAGAGTTGTATTGTTAGTTTCATGAAGTTACCTACATAGTTTCTCACACAATGTTGTATCGTTAATTTTCAAGAAGTTAAAAACGTAGTTTCTCGCACAGTATTGTGTGGTATGTTTTCAAGAAATCACTAATGTATTTTCTCAAACAGAGTTATTTAATTAGTTTCTAAGAATTTATGCATGTAGATTCTAACTCAGTGTTGTATCGTTAGTTTTCGAGTAGTTACAAATATAGATTCTAACATGGTGTTGTATTGATATTTTTCAAGAAGGTAAACTCATAGTTTCTCACAAAATGTTGAGAGGTTTTTTCAAGAACTTACAAGTGTAGTTGCCCACACAGTGTTGTATCTTTAGTTTTCAAGCAGTTTCACTTATAGTATCCCACACAGTGTTGTGTGGTTTCTTTTCAAGAAGTTACTAAAGTAGTTTCTCACACAGTGTTTTATCATTAGATTTCAAGAAGTAACTAATGTAGTTTTTCCCACAGTGTTTTTTTTTAAGTTTCAAGAAGTTCTGCGTTTAGTTTCAAACTCAGTGTTGTTTCGCTAGTTTTCAAGAAGGTACAAACATAGATTCTCACACAGTGTTTTATCGTTAGTTTTGTAGAAGGTAAACACGTAATTTCTCACACAGTGTTGCATGGTTTGTTTTCAAGAAGTTACTAATGTAGTTTCTCACACAGAGTTATTTCATTAGTTTCAGAGATGTTATGCGTGTAGTTTCGAACTTAGAGTTGTATCATTATTTTTAGAGGAAATTACGAATATAGATTCTCAAACAGTGTTGTGTCGTTAATTTTCTAGATGTTAAACATGTATTAACTCACGTAATTTTGTATCGTTTGTTTTCAATAAGTTACACTTGTATATTCTCACACAGGGTTGTATCATTACTTTTCAATAAGTCACACATGGAGATTCTCACACAGTTTTGTATCGTTAATTTTCAATAAGATACACGTGTAGGTTTTCACACAGTGTTGTATCATTGGCTTTCAAGAAGCTACACAAATAGTTTCTCACACAATTTTGTATCGTTAAATTTCAAGAAGTTAAACACCTAGATTATCACGCAGTGATTTATGGTTTGTTTTCAAGGAGTTAAACATGTAGTTACCCAACCGGGTTTTATGATTGGTCTTCAAAAAGTTAGACGTGTATATCCTCACACTGGTTTGTATAGATTTCAATAAGTTCCACATGTAGATTCTCACACAGTGTTGTAACGTGAGTTTTCAAGAAATTCCTAAAATACTTTCTCACACAGTGTTGTATTGATAGATTTCAAGAAGTTAAGAATATAGATTCTCACACAGAGTTGTATCTTCAGTTTTCAAGAAGGTAAACACATAGTTTCTCACACAGTGTAGTATGGTTTAGTTTTCAAGAAATTACACTTGCAGATTCTCACAGAGGGTTGGATCATAAGTTTTCAATAAGTTACACGTGTAGATTCTCACACAGTGTTGTATCGTTATTTTTGTAGAAGTTAATCACGTAGTGTTTCACATAGTGTTGCATTGTTTGTCTTCAAGTACTTACTCATGTAATTTCTTACACTGTGCTGTATCGTTAGTTTTCAATAAGTTACACGTGTAGATTCTCACACAGTGTTGTATCGTTATTTTTGTAGAAGTTAATCACGTAGTGTTTAACATAGTGTTGCATCATTTGTCTTCTAGTAATTATGCATGTAGTTTCTAACACTGTGCTGTATCATTAGTTTTCAATAAGTTACACATGTAGATTCTCACACAGTGTTGTATCGTTAGTTTTCAAGAAGTTACTAATGTAGTTTCTCAAACAGAGTTATTTCATTAGTTTCCAAGGCATTTTGCATGTAGTATCCTACTCATTGTTGTTAGTTTTCAAGAAGTTACGAGTATAGATTCTCAAATGGTGTTGTATCGTTAGTTTTCAATAAGTTAAACACGTCGTTTCTCACACAGCGTTGAGTGGTTTGTTTTCAAGAAATTACCTATATAGATTCTCACACAGAGTTGTATCATTAGATTTCAAGAAGTTACATACGTAGGTTCTCACACAGTGTTTTATCGTTTGTTTTCAAGAACTTTCACATATAGTTTCTAATACTGTGCTGTATTGTTAGTTATCAATAAGTTATACGCGTTAATTCTCAAACAGTGTTATATTTTAAATTTCAATAAGATACACGTGCAGATTCTCACATAGTCGTGTATCGTTGCTTCTCAAGAAGTTACTAATGTAGTTTCTCACACAGAATTATTTCATTATTTTCCAAGAAGATATGTGTGTCATTTAGAACTCAGTGTTGTATCGATATTTTTCAAGAAGTTATACGCGTATTTTCTCACACAGTGTTGTATATTTCGTTTTCTAGAAGTTGCCCTTGTAGATTCTCACAGAGGATTGTACCATTAGTTTTCAATAAGTTACATGTGTAGATTCTCAATCAGTGTTGTATCTTTAGTTTTCAAGAAGTTAAGCACGTAGTTTATCGCAAAGTGTTGTTTGTTTTTTTTTTTCAAGTTCTTACACTTGAAGATTCTCACACAGGGTTGTATCATTAGTTTTCAATACGTTACACGTGTAGGTTCTTACGCACTGTTGTATCGTTAATTTTCAATAAGATACACGTGTAGATTATCACACAGTGCTTTATCGTCAGTTTTCAATAAGTTACTAAAGTAGTTTATCACACAGTTTTGTATCATTAGTTTTCAAGATGTTACAAATATAGATTCTCACACAGTGTTGTATCATATGTTTTCAAGATTTTACACTTGTAGTTTCTCACACAGGGTTGCATCATTAGTTTTCAATAAGTTACACGTGAAGATTCTCACACAGTATTATATCTTTATTTTTCAAGATGTTATGAATATAGATTCTCACACAGGGTTGTATTGTTACTTTTCAATATGGTACACATGTAGTTTCTCACACAGGGTTGTACCGTTAGTTTTCAATAAGTTACAATTACAGATTCTCACACAGTGTTGTATCGATTGTTTTCAAGAAGTTATATGTGTAGATTCTCAGACAGTGTTGTGACCTTTATTTTCAAGAAGTTACACATGTAGATTCAAACACAGAGTTGTAAAGTTACTTTTTCAGACGATACACGTGTTGATTCTGAGACAGTGTTGTATCGTTAGTTTTCAATTAGTTACATATGTAGATTCTCACACAGAGTTGTATCATTAGTTGTCAAGTAATTACACGTGTAGGTCCTCACATAGTGTTGTATCTTTAGTTTTCAATAAATAGATTGTTAGTTTTCCAGAAGTGACTAATGTAGTTTCTCACACAGAGTCATTTCATTAGTTTTCAAGAAGTTATGCATGTAGTTTTGAACTCAGTCTTGTAACGTTAGTATTCATGAAGTTACACTTGTATATTCTCTCACAGTGTTGTATCATTAGTTTAAAGGTGTTATGCATGTAGTTTCTCAAACAGTGATGTGTGGTTAATTTTTATAAATTACACGTGGAGATACTCACACTGTGTTGTATCATTAGTTTTCAAGAACTTAGGTATATGGACTCTCATTCAGTGTTGTATCGTGAATTTTCAATATATTATACGTGTGGAGTCTCATACCGTGTTGTATCGTTAGTTTTCAAGAAATTATGCATTCAGTATCGTGAGATTTCAAGAAGTCACATATGTAGATTCTCACACAGTGCTCTATCGTTAGTTTTCAATAGGTTACCATTATAGATTCTAACACAATGTGGTATCGTTTGTTTTCAAGTTGTTACTAACATAGTTTCCCGCAAAGTGTTGTTTCCTTTGTTTTCAATAAGTTACACTTAAAGATGTGCAGGCAGCGTTGTATCGATAGTTGGCAAGATGTTAAGCATGTAGTTTCTCACACTCTGTGGTATCATTAGTTTTCAAGAAGTTACACATGTAGTTTCTCACACAGTGTTGTATAGTTAGTTTTCAAGGAGTTACACGTGTAGATTCTTAGAGAGTGTTGAGTAATTTATTTTCAAGAAGTTAAGCATATGGATTCAAACACAGGGTTGTATCGTTACTTTTCAATAAGATACACGTGTAGATTCTCACAAAGTGTTGTATCGTTAGTTTTCAAGAAGTTACAAATATAGATTTTCACACAGTTTTTATTGGTTTTCAAGAAGTTAAATATGTAGTTTCTCACACAGTTTTGTATCCTTTGTTTTCAAGATGTTACACTTGTAGATTCTCACACAGGGTTGGATCGTTATTTTTCGATACGTTACACGTGTAGATTCTCACACCGTGTAGTATTATTAATCTTCAGTAAGATACATGTGTAGAGTCTCACACAGTGTTGCATATTTAGTGTTCAAGAAGTAAAACACATACTTTCTCATGCAGTATTATATGGTTTCTTCTCAAGAAGTTACAAATGTAGATTTTCACACAGTATTGTATGATTAATTTTCAGTAAGATACACGTGTAGATTCTCACACAGTGTTGTATCGTTGGTTTTCAAGAAGTTAAACATATAGATCCTTAAACAGTGTTCTATCGTTAATTTTCGACAAATTACACATGTAGGTTCTCAACCCTAACCCTAACCTTAACCCTAATCCTAACCGTAACCCTAACCTTAAACCTAACACTAACCCCAACCCTAAACTTTACCCTACCAGTGAGGTCTCAATACTTACACCTGAAAGTTTGCATAGAGTTTTGTAAATTTAGTTTACAATAAGTTACAAGTATAGATTCCCACACAGTGTTGTATCATTACTTTTCATAGAATTATGCACAAAGTTTCCCATAGAGTTTTCTATAGTTTGTTTACAAGAAGTTAAGCATGTAGATTATCACACAGCGTTGTACCATTAATTATCAAGAATTTATGCTTATAGAATCTTACACTGAGTTGTATCATTCGTTATCAAGAAGTTACAATTGTACATACTCACAGAGGGTTGTTTTGTTAGTTTTCAAGAATTTACATATGAAGATTCTCACACTCTGTTGTATGGTTTGTTTTCAAGAACATAAGTGTGTAGTTTCTAACACTGTACTGTATCATTAGTTTTGAATAAGTTACTCGTGTAGATTCTCACACAGGTTTGTGTCATTAATTTTCATTAAGATATAAGTGTAGATTCTCACACAGTGTTGTATCTTTAGTTTTCAAGAAGTTACCTATGTAGTTTCTCACACAGTTATTTCATTAGTTTTCAAGAAGTTATGCGTGTATTTTCAAACTCAGTGTTGCATCGTTAGTTTTCAAGAAGTTACCAATATAGCTTCTCACACAGTGTTGTATCGTTAGTTTTCAAGAATGTACACATGTGGATTCTCACTCAGCGTTGTATCGTTGCTTTTCATGGAATTACGCATGAAGTTTCTCATAGAGCTTTATATAGTTTGTTTTCAAGAAGTTAGGCATGTCGATTATCACAAAGTTTTGTACCGTTAATATTCAAGAAGTTACGTTCATAAATTCTCACACAGCGTTGTATCGTTGTTTTTCAAGAAGTTACACTTGTAGATCTCATGCTAGGTTGTATCCTTAGTTTTGAATATGTTACTTGTGTAGATTCTTACACTGTGTTGTATCGTTAATTTTCAATAAGATACACATGTAGATTCTCACACAGTGTTGTATCGATAGTTTTCAAGAAGTTATGCGTGTAGTTTCAAATTCAGTGTTCTATCGTTTCTTTTCAAGAAGTTACGGATATAGATTCTCACACAGTGCTGTATCGTTAGATTTCAAGAAGTTAAACATGTAGTTTCTCAAACAGGGTTGTATCGTTGGTTTTCAAGAAGTTAAGCATATAGATTCTCATACAGTATTCTATCATTAATTTTCAAGAAGTTACACATGTAGGTTCTCAACCCTAACCTTAACCCTAACCCCAAACCAAACACTAAACCTAACCCAAACCTTTACCCTAATACTAACCCTAACTGTTAGGTATCAAGTAGTTACACATGGAGTTTTCCAAAGTGTTTTGTACAGTTAGTTTTCAGTAAGTTATGCGGATAGATTCTCACACAGTGTTGTATCGTTAGTTTTCATGTAGTTAAGCATGAAGATTCTCATATAGATTTATATATTTAGCTTTCAAGAAGTTACCCAGGTAGATTCTCACACAGTGTTGTATCATTAGTTTTCAAGAAGTTAATAATGTAGTTTCTCACAGAGAGTTATTTTGTTAGTTTTCAAGAAATTTTGTGTGTAGTTTCGAACTCAGTGTTGTATAGTTAGTTTTCAAGCATTTTGCCATGCAGTTTCTCACACAGGGTTGTGTTCAAGAAGTTAAGCGAATAGATTCTCATACAGTGTTTTATCGTTAATTTTCGAGGTTACACATGTGGTTTTCATGCCTAACCCTAACCCTAAGCCTCATCCTAATCCTAAAATTAACCCTAACACTAACTCAAAACTTAACCCTAACTCTAAACCTAACACTAACCCTAACCGGAACCATAAGCCTAACGCTAAGCCTACACCTAAACCTAACCCTAAAAATAACACTAACGCGAACTCTACACTAATGCTAACCCAAACCCTACCAGTTAGGTTTCTAGTAGGTACACATGGAGATTTGCATAAAGTTTTGTACAGCTAGTTTTCAATAAGTTATGCATATAGATATTCACACAGTGTTGTATCGTTGCTTTTCATGGAATAAAGCATGAAGTTCTCATAGAGTTTTATATAGATTGTTTTCAAGAAGTTATGCATGTAGATTGTCACACAGTGTTGTACCATTAATTTTCAAGAAGTTACGTTTATACATACTCACACAGTGTTGTATCATTAGGTTTCAAGAAGTTACACTTGCAGATTCTCACACAGAGTTGTATCGATAGTTTTGAACATGTTACACTTGTATATTCTCACGCTGCCTTGTATCGTTAGTTTTCAAGAAGTTACTGATGTACTTTTTCACACAGAGTTATTTTGTTAGTTTGCAAGCAGTTATGAGTGTAGTTTCAAACTCAGTGTTGTATCGTCTGATTTCAAGAAGTTACGAATATAGATTCTCAAACAGTGTTGTATCGTTAGTTTTCAAGTATTTAAACACGTAGTTTCTCACAAGTGTTGTATTACTTGTTTTCAAGAAGTTACACGTGTAGATTCACACAACACACAGGGTTGGATCGTGAGTTTTCAATAAGATACACGTGTAGATTCTCAAACAGTTTTGTATAATTAATTTTCAATAAGATACATGTGTAGATTCTTAAACAGTGTTTATCAATAATTTTCAAGAAGTTACGAATATAGATTATCACAAAGAATTACTTCATTAGTTTTCAAGAAGTTATGCGTGTAGTTTCTCACACAGCGTTGTATTGTTTGTTTTCAAGAAGTTACGCTTTTAGATTCTCACACAGTGTTTTATCGTTAGTTTTAAAGAAGTTACCAATATAGATTCTCAGAAAGTGTTGTCTAGTTTCTTTTTAAGCAGGTAACATGAATATTCTCAGAGAGCACTGTATGGTTAATTTTCAATAAGGTAGACGTGTAGAAACTCAAACATCGTTGTGTCATTAGTTTCAATAAGGTAAACGTGTAGAATCTCAAATATCTCTGTGTTGTTAGTTATCAATAAGGTACATGTGTAGATTCTCACACAGCGTTGTATCGTTAGTTTTCAATAAGGTACACGTCTAGAATATCATAGAGCGTTATTTCGTTAGTTTTCAATAAGGTACAGGTGTAGAATCTCACACAGGGTTGTATCCTTTGTTTTCAAGAAATTATGCATGTAGTTCCTCACAAAGTGTTGTATGGATGATTTTCAAGAAGTATCGCTTATAGATTCTCACACAGAGTTGTTTGGTTAGTTATCAACAAGTTACGCATTTACTTTCTCACACAATGTTGTAGCGATAGTTATCAAGAAGGTACACTTGTAGATTCTCACACAGTGTTTTATCTTTAATTTTCAATAAGATACACGTGTAGATTCTCACACAGTTTTGTATCGATAGTTTTCAAGAAGTTAATAATATAGATTATCACACAGAATTATTTCATTAGTTTTCAAGAAGTTATGCATATAGTTTCTCAAAGAGCGTTGTATCGTTAGTTTTCAAGAAGTTACCCATATAGATTCTCAGACAGTATTGTATAGTTTTTTTAAGCAGTTAACATGGATATTCTCACACAGTGATGTATCATTAGTTTTAAAGCAGTTTCGCATGTAATTTCTCACCCAGGCTTTTATCGTTGGTTTCAAGAAGTTAAGCGTATAGATTCTCAAACAGTGTTCTATCGTTAGTATTCGAGAAGTTACACATGTAGGTTCTCAACACTATCCCTAACCCTAACCCAACCCTAACCCTAAACCTAACCCTCACCCCACCCTAACCCTAACCTTAACAGTAACCCTAAACCTAACCCTAACCCTAAATCTAACCCTAACACTATACCTAACTCTAAACCTAACTCGAATCCTAACACTACCAGTTAGGTTTCAAGTAGTTATGCCTGGAGTTTTGCATAGAGTATTGTAAAGTTAGTTTTCAATAAATTACAATTGTGGATACTCACACAGTGTTGTGTCGTTAATTTTCTATAAGATACACTTATAGATTTTCACACAGTGTTGTATCGTTACTTTTCATGGAATTACAGGTGAAGTGTTTCATAAAGAATTATATAGTTTGTTTTCAAGAAGTTACGCATGTAGATTATCACACAGGGTTGTACCGTTAATTTTCAAGAAGTTACGCTTATAGATTCTCACACAGTGTTGTATCGTTAGTTTTCAAGAAGTTACAATTGTAGATTCTCACACAGGGTAGTATTGTTAGTTTTCAATAAGTTACATTTCTAGATTCTCACACACAGTTGTGCCGTTATTTTTCAATAAGGTACACGTGTAGATTCTCACACAGCGCTCTATCGTAAGTTTTCAATAAGTTACAGGTGTAGATTCTCAAACAGCATTGTATCTTTAGTTTTCATTAGTTACACGTGTACATAATTACACAGTGTTGTATCTATAGCTGTCAATAAGGTCCACGTGTAGAATCTGACAGCATAGTATCGTTAGTTTTCAATGAGATACACGTGTAGAAACTCAAACAGTGTTGTATTATTCGTTTTCAAGAAGTTAAGCATGCACTTTCTCACACAGTGTTGAATCTCTAGTTTTCAAGTTGTTATGCCTATATATTCTAACACAGTGTTGTATCATTAGTTATCAATAAGTTACATGTGTAGATTCTCATACAGCGTTGTGTCATTAGTTTCAATAAGGTACACGTGTAGAATCTCACACATCTATGTGTTGTTAGTTATCAATAAGGTATATTTGTAGATTCTCACACAGTGTTGTATCGTTAGTTTTCAAGAAGTTACAATGGTATATTCTCACAAAGGGTAGTATTGTTAGTTTTCAATAAGTTACACTTGTAGATTCTCACACAGAGTAGTCGTTAGTTTTAAATAAGGTACACGTGTAGATTCTCACACAGCGCTATATCATTAGTTTTCAATAAGTTACATGTGTAGATACTTACATAGAGTTGTATCTTTAGTTTTCAATAAGTTACACCTGTAGAATCTCACACAGCATTGTATGGTTATTTTTCAATAAGGTACATGTGTAGTAACTCAAACTGCATTGTATCATTAGTTTTCAAAAAGTTATGCATGCAGTTTCTCACATAGTGTTGAATCGCTAGTTTTCAAGTAGTTATGCTTGTAGATTCTAACACAGTGTTGTATCATTAGTTATCAAAAAGTTACATATGTAGATTCTCACACAGCGTTGTGTCTTTAGTTTCAATAAGGTACACGTGTAGAATCTCACACATCTCTGTGTTGTTAGTTATCAATATGCTACACGTGTAGATTCTCACACAGCATTGTATCATTAGTTTTCAATAAGGTACAGGTGTAGATTCTCACAGTGTTGTATCGTTTTTTTAAGAAGTTATGCATGTAGTTCCTCACACAGTGTTGTATTGATGATTTTCAAGAAGTATCGCTTATAGATTCTCTCACAGAGTTGTTTGGTTAGTACTCAACAAGTTATGCATTTACTTTCTCACACGGTGTTGTATCGATAGTTTTCAAGAATTATCACACAGAATTATTTCATTAGTTTTCAAGAAGTTATGCGTGTTGTTTCTCACACATCTTGTATTATTTTTTCAAGAAGTTACGCTTTTAAATTCTCACACAGTGATGTATCGTTAGTTTTTAATAAGTTACCTATATAGATTCTGACAGTGTTGTATAGTTTTTTAAAGCAGTTAACATGAATATTCTCACACAGTGATGTATCATTAGTTTTAAAGCAGTTTCGCATGTAGTTTCTCACCCAGGGTTGCATCGTTGGTTTCAAGAAGTAAAGTGTATAGATTCTCAAACTGTGTTCTATCGTTAATTTTTGAGAAGGTACAAATGTAGATTCTCAACCCTAACCCTAACCCTAACCCAAACGTAACCCTAAACCAAACCCTAAACCTACCCTAACTCTAACTCTGACCCTAACCCTAAACATATCCCTAACCCTAAACCTAAGGCTAACACTATTACTAAACCCTAAACCTAACTCTAACCCTAACACTACCAGTTAGGTTTCAAGTAGTTATGCCTTGTGTTTTGAATAGAGTTTTGTACGGTTAATTTTCAGTAAGTTACAGTTGTAGATTCTCACACTGTTTTGTATCTTTTATTTTCTATATGGTACACTTATATATTTTCACACAGTGTTGTATTGTTACTTTTCATGTAATTACATGTGAAGTTTTCATAGGGAATTATATAGTTTGTTTTCAAGAAGTTACACATGTAGATTATCACACAGTCTTGTAACGTTAGTTTTCAAGAAGTTGCACTTGTATTTTCTAACACTGTGCAACTTCTCACACAATGTTGTATCGTTAATTTTAAAGACGTTATTAATGTGGTTTCTCACGCAGAGTTATTTCATTAGTTTTCAATAAGTTATGTGTTTAGTTTCGAACCCACTGTTATATCCTTAATTTTAAAGAAGTTATGAATATAGATTATCATAAAGTGTTTCATCGTTATTGTTCAAGATGTTAAACAAGTACTTTCTCACACAGTGTTGAATGGTTTCAAGAAGTTACACTTGTAGATTCTCAGAAAGTTTGTATTGTTAGTTTTGAATAAGTTACAGGTGTAGCTTCTCACACAGAGTTGTATCGTTAATTTTCATTAATATATACGTGTAGATTCTCACACAGTGTTGTATCATTAGGTGTCATGAAGTTATGCATGCAGTTCCTCACATTGTATTGATGGTTTTCAAGAGGTATCGCTTAAGTTTCGCATACAGTGTTGTGTCGTTAGCTTTCAATAAGATACCCATGTAGTTTCTCACACAGAGTTGTATCAATACGTTTTAAAAAGTTACTCGTGTAGATACTTACACAGTGTTGTATCTTTAGTTACATGGAGAGATTCTCAAAGTGTGTTGTATCGTTAGTTTTCAATATGTTACACGTGTAGAATCTCACACAGTGTTGTTTCATTACTTTTGAAGATTTTTGCATGTAGTTTCTCACACAGTGATGTATCGCTTGTTTTCAAGTAGTTACACTTTTAGATACTCACACATTTTTGTAGTGCTAGTTATTAATAAGTTACACCTGTAGATTCTCACACAGCATTGTATCGTGAGTTTTCAATAAGGTACAAGTGTAGATTCTCACACATTTTTGTATCGTTAGTTTTCAATATGGTACACGTGTAGAATCTGACAGAGCATTGTGTCATTTGTTTTCAAAAAGTTACGCATGTAGTTCCTCACACGGTGTTGTATTGATGGTTTCCAAGAAGTATCGCTTTTAGATTCTCACACAGAGTTGTTTTGTTAGTTTTCAACAAGTTGTTATATGAATGGGCAACTTTTGTATATATTACTAACAGTGGAGTTGCTGAGTTGCGGTTGGTTTATTCCCATTTTTCTGAGGAATCTCATTATTGATTTCCAAAGTGGCTGAACAAATTGGCACTCCCACCAGCAATGGAGGAGTGTTCTGCTTTCACCACATCCTCTCCAGTATAAATTGTCGTTGGTGTTTTTGATTTGCATTTCCGCGAAGGCTAAGGATGTTGAGAAATTTTTCAAGTGCCTCTCAGCCATTTCAGACCCTTCTATTGAAAATTCTCTATTTAGTTCTGCAGCCCAGTTTTTAATTGGATCCTTTGGTGTTTTGGAGACTTGCTTCTTGAGTTCTTTGTAAATTTTGGAGAACAACCCTGTATCAGATGTGATATTAGTGAATATTTTTCCCATTCTTTAGGCTGTCTTTTTGTCTTCCTGACTGTTTCCTATGCCTTACAGAAGATTCTCAGTTTCAGGAGGTCCCATTTATTAATTGTTGATCTCACTGTCTGTGCTAGCGGTGTTTTTTTCAGGAAGCTGTCTCCTGTACCAATTTGTTCAAGGGTACAACCCACTTTCTCTTCTAAGAGGTTCAGTGTGGCTGAATTTATGTTGAGGTCTTTGATCCATTTGGACTTAAGTATTGTGCATGGCGATAAACAAGGATCGATCCGCATTCTTCTACATGCCAACCTCCACTTATGCCAGCACCATTTGTTGAAGATGCTTTCTTTATTCCATTGTATATTTTTAGCATTTGACAAAGATTAGAAGGTCATACGTGTGTGGGTTAATAATCGGGTTTTCAGTTTGATTCCATTGGTCTACCTGTCTATTTTTGTGCCAATACAAAGCTGTTTTCAGGATTATAGCGCTATAAGATAGCTTGAGGTTAGGGATGGTGATACCTTGTTGATCAGGGTTGTTTTGGCTATCTTGGGTCTTTTGTTTTTCCATACAAAATTGATTATTGTTCTTTCAAGGTCTGTGAAGTATTGTGCTGGGATTTTAATGGCGATTGCATTGAATCTGTAGATTGCTTTTTGGCAGGATTGCCATTGTTACTACATTGATCCTTCCCATCCAAGAGCATGGGATATCTTTCCATTTTCTTAGGGTTTCTTTAATTTCGTTCTTTAAAGATTCAAAGTTCTTGCTATACAGGTCTTTCTCTTGTTTGATTAGCATTACTCCAAGGTATTTTATGTAGTTTGTGGCAATTGTAACGGGTGGTGTTTCTCTGATTTCTTTCTCAGCCCTTTTATCATCTGTATATAATAGGGCTACTGATTTTCTTGAGTTGTTCTTGCAGCGTGCCACTTTGCTGATAGTGATAATCAGCTGTAAGTGTTCCCTAGTAGAGTTCTTTGGGTCATTGATGTAAACTATCATATCATCTGCAAATAGTGAAAGTATGACCTCTTCCTTCCCAATTTGTATCCCCTTGATCCCCATTTGTTGCCATATGGCAATGGCTAGAATTTGAAGTGTCATATTGAAAAGGTATGGAGACAGTGGACAGCCTTGTTTTGTTCCTGATTTTAGAGGAATTGCGTTGAGTTTCTGTCCATTTAGTTTCATGTTGGCTTTTGGTTTACTGTATATAACTTTTATCATGTTTAAGTATGTCCGTGTTATCCCAGATCTCTCCAATGCCTTTATAATGAAGGGGTGTTGGATTTTGTCAAAGGCTTTTCAGCATCTAGTGAGATGATCATGTGATTTTTGTTTTTCATATTGTTTATATGGTGGACTACATTGATGGTTTTTCGTGTGTTGAACCATCCCTGCTTCCCTGGGATGAAACCTACTTGATCATGGTAAATTATTGTTTGATGTGTTCTTGCATCCAATTAGCCATTATTTTACTGAGTAATTTTGAATAAAAGTTCATGGGGGATATTGGTCTGAATTTCTCTTTCTTAGTTGTGTCTTTTTATGGCCTTTGGATCAAGGTTATTGAAGCCTCATAGAAAGAGTTTGGCAAAGACCCTTCTGCTTCTATTGTGTGGAATACTTGAGAAGAATTGGTATACACTGTTCTTTGAATTTCTGGTAGAATTATGCACTGAGGACATCTGGACCTAGACTTTTTTGGTTGGGAGATTTTGATGACTGCTTCTAATTCTATAGGGTTGTAGGTCGCTTTAAATTGCTTATATGTTCTTGATTTGGTTTTGGCAAGTGATAGCTATCCAGGAAGTGGTCAATTTTTTAAAAAATTTTCTACTTTTGTGGAGTACAGCTATTCAAAGTATGACCTGATGATTCCCTGGATTTCCTCAGTGTCTGCTGTTATGTCTCCCTTTTCAGTTCTGATTTTTTAAATTTGCATGTTCACTCTCTGCTGTTTGCTAAGTTTGGAAAAAGGTTTGTCTATTTTGTTGATTTTCTCAAAGAACCAACTCTTCATTGCGTTGATTCTTTGTAATATTTTCCTAGTTTCCACTTCATTGATTTCAGCCCTCAATTTGATGATTTCCTGGCATCTACTCCTCCTGGGGGAGTTTGCTTCTTTTTGTTGTAGAGCATTCAGCTGTGCTGTTAATTCTCTAGCATAACTATTCTCCAGTTTCTTCATGTGGGCACTTAATGCTATGAACTTCCCCAGTAGGACTGCTTTCAAACTGTTTGGGTATGTTGTGTCTTCATTCTCATTGAATTCTTGGAAGTCTTCAATTTCTTTTTATTTCTTCTTTGACCCAGGAATGGTGTAGTGTGCATTATTCAATTTCCATGAGTTTGTAGGTTTTCTGAACTTGTGTTGTTTTTGAATTCTAATTTTAAAGCATGGTGGTCTGATAAGATGCATGGAGTTATTCCATTTTTTTTGTAGCTGCTGAGGCTTGATACTTTGCCAAGTATGTGTTAGATTTTTGAGAAGGTTCCATGTGGTGGTCAGAAGAAGGTATATTCTTTTATATGTGGATGAAATGTTCTATAGATGTCTGTTACTCTCATTTGGGTCATTGCTTCTATTAGACCCTTTCCTTCTTTGTTGAGTTTCTGTATGGTATTCCTGTCTAGTGGTGAGAGTGGTGTGTTGAAATCTTCCACTATAAGTGTGTGGGGCTTTATATGTGATTTAAATTTTAGTAATGTTTCTTTTACAAATGTGGATGTCTTTGTATTTGGGGCATAGATGTTCAGGATAGACACTTCATCTTGGTGGATTTCACCTGTGATGAGTATGTAATGACCTCCTTCATCTCTTTTGATTGATTTTATTTTAAAGTCTAGTGTGTTAGCTATTAGGGTTGCCACCCCTGCTTGTATCTTGGGTCCATTTTATTGGAAAAAATTTTCCCATCCTCTAACTCTCAGGTAATGTCTGTCTTTGAGGGTGAAGTGTGTTTCTTGTATGCAGCAGAAGGAAGGGTTCAGTCTTCGAATTCATTCTGCTAGCCTGTGTCTCTTTATGGGTAAGTAAAGGCCATTAAGGTTGAGCGATATTAATGACCATTGATTGCTCATTATTCTTCGATTTGCAATATTTGTTGGTGGTGGAATTATGTTTGGAATATCACCCCTTTCTTCTTTTGGGTGTTGGTAGAGTGGGATTCTCTAATGCCTATTCTTTTCTGGTTGTAATTAACTTCCTTGGGTTGGAGTTTTCCTTCCAAAACTTTCTGTAGGGCTGGTTTAGTAGATACGTATGGCTTGAATCTAGGTTTGCCATGGAAATCTTGTTTTCTCCATCTATAGTGATTGAGAGCTTTGCCCGGTATAGTAGTCTGGGATGGCATCCATGGTCTCTTAGTGTTGGTAGAATATCTATCGAGAACCTTCCGTCTTTCATAGATTCCATGGAGAAGTCAGGTGTAATTCCGATAGATCTGCCTTTATATGTTACTTGGAATTTTACTTAGCTGCTCTTAATAATGTTTCTTTATTCTGTATATTTGGGATCTTGATTATTATATGGCGAGGGGACTTTTTTGTGTTCCACTCTATTTCGTGTTCTGTAAGCTTCTTGTACCTTCATTGGCATGTCTTTCTTAAGGTTGGGAAAGTTTTCTTCTATGATTTTGTTGAGTATGTTTTCTCCCCCTTTGAGGTGGTTTTCTTCTCCTACTATATCTATTATACTTATGTTTGGTCTGTTCATGGTGTCCTATATTTCCTGGATGTTTTTTGTTAAGGATTTGTTGCATTTAAGGTTTTCTTTGGTTGATGAATCTATTTCTCCTAGTGTATCTTCAACACTTTAGATTCTCTCTTCCATTTCTTCTATTCTGTTGGTAATGCTTGTATCGGTAGTACCTGACCATTTGCCCAGCTTATCTATTTCCTGCCTTCAGATTGTGTTTTTTTGTGTCTATTTCAGTTTTCAACTCTTGCAGTGTTTCTTTCAATTGTCGGTTTATCATTTCGTTCATTTGTTCCCTTTTATTAATTTTTTGGTTTTTTCTTTCTTCCATTTTTTGTGTTTTTGGTTTGCTTTTTCTTCCATTTCTTCCATTTTTTCCCTTGTTTCTTCTTCCATTTCCTGCCTTTTTTGGTTTGTTTTTCTTCCGTTTCTTGCAGGTTTTGGTTTTTTTTCTTCCATTTCCTGCATTTTTTTGGTTTGTTTTTTCTTCCATTTCTTGCATTTTTTGGATTTTTTTCTTCCATTTCTTTGAGGGATTTTCCTATATCCTCTTTTATGGCCTCTATCATTTTCATGGTTTTAAGGTCATTCTGTTCTACTTCATTTGCATTGGAATGTAGGGGTCTGACTGGTGTGGAGTATCTAGGATCTGGTGGTGTCACATATGTTTTTCTGTTGCTGAGTGTGCTTTTGTATTGTCTCTTTCCCATCTCTTCTTCTAGTTGGTGCAGAAAGAGCCCCTTACAGATCTGGTGTTTATGAGACCAGATTTCCTTTTTGGTGGGTGCTATCAAGTCCAATATTCTCGTAGTTCTTCTATTCCTTGTCCTTGTTCTGGTCTCGTGAGTGGAGAAGAAGAACAGGAATCTGGTGGGCTTAGTCTTGCACCTGGTCACCTGGACACTTTGCTGGATCCTGTTGTACCTGATCCCACCAGAACAGCTGTTCCCCTGGTCTCCCTGGCTCCTCTGGTTTCCTGGTCTCATTGGTGGGATAGAAGTCCTGGAGTCTGGAATGTTTGGCTCCCGCCCAGATTAGAAGCTCTGTGCAGTTCCCAGGCAATCCGCAGGCACTGGAACACAGGCCCAGAAGCAGGGCCTGTTGTACCTGATCCTGCTGTCAGAAGCGGTAGGTTTCAAGTATTGCGCTTATAGATTCTCACACAGTATTGTATCATTAGTTAACAATAAAGTGCATGTGTAGATTCTCACAGCATTATATTGTTAGTTTTCAATAAGGTACACCTCTAGATTCTCACACAGTGTTGTAGCGTTAGTTTTCAATAAGTTACATGTGTAGAATCACACAGAGTTTTGTGTCATTAGTTTTTAATTATCTACACATGTAGATTCCCACACAGTGTTGGATCCTTTGTTTTTTATAAGGTACAGGTGTAGAATCTCACACAGCATTGCATCGTTAGTTTTCAAGAATTTACACATGTACTTCCTCACACAGGGTTGTATTGACGGTTTTCAAGAAGTATTGCTTATAGATTCTCACACAGAGATGTTTGTTAGTTTTCTATAAGTTACACATGTAGTTTCTCACACAGTGTTGTATCGATAGTTTCCAAGAAGCTACAGATGTAGTTTCTCACACAAGGTTTTAAGGCTAGTTTTGAAGAAGTTACATATGTAGATACTCACAGAGTGTTATTTCGTTACTTTTCTATAAGTTACACATGTAATTTCTCACACAGTGTTGCATCATTATTTTTCAATAAGTGCACGTGTAGATTCTCAAACAGCATTATATCCTTAGTTTTCAATAAGGCAACGTGTAGATACTCACAGTATTGTATCAATTGTTTCCAAGAAGTTACACATGTAGATTCTCACACAGTGTTGTTTCGGTAGTTTTCAAGAAGTTAAAAGTGTAGTTTCTCATACAGTGTTGTATCATTAGTTTTCAAGAAATTACACATAAAATTACACGTGTAGATAATCACATAGCGTTGTAGCGTTTATTTTTCATTAAGTTCCACAAGTAGAATCTCACACAGCATTGTATCGTCAGTTTTCAAGAATTGGCGCATGTAGTTTCTCACACAGTGTTGTATCCCTTGTTTTCAAGTAGTTACTTTTATAGAATCTCACACATTGTTATATCGTTAGATATCAATATGGTACACGTGTAAATTCTAACACAGCATTGTTTCGTTAGTTTCCGATAAGTTGCACGTGTTAAAACTCACACAGATTTGTCGTTAGTTTTCAGTAATGTATACGAGTAGGTTATACCACAGCGTTGTAGCATTAGTTTTCAATAAGTTGCATGATTAAAATCTCATACAATGTTGTTTCATTAGTTTTCAATAAGTTTCACGTGTAGATTCTCACACAGCGTTGTATCTTTCATTTTCAATTATTACACAAGTAGATACTTACACAGTGTTGTAACTTTAGTTTTTAATAAGTAACACCTGTAGCTTCTCACACAGTATTGTATCATTAGCTGTCAAAGCTTACATATGTAATTTCTCACCCAAGGTTATAAGGGTATTTTTGATGAAGTTACATGTGTAGATTATCACATAGTGTTATATCATTAGTTTTCCATATGTGAAACATGTAGTTTCTCTCACAGTGTTGTATCATTAGTTTTCAATAAGGTACACTTGTAGATTCTCACACAGTGTTTTCCCATTAGTTTTCTATAAGGTAGGCATGTAGATTCTCACACAGCATTGTATCGTTAATTTTCGATAAGGGACATGTGTAGATTCTCACACAGTGTAGTATCATTAGTTTTCAAGAAGTTACACATGTATTTCCGCACACTGTGTTGTATTGATGGTTTTCAAGGGGTATCACTTAATATTCGCACACAGTGTTATGTCGTTAGTTTTCAATAAGATACACAAGTAGTTTCTCACACAGTGTTGTATCGATAGTTTCCAAGAAGTTACACATGTACATTCTCACACAGTGTTGTATTGTTAGTTTTGAAGAAGTAACATGTGTAGATTCTCACAGAGTGTTTTATCATTAGTTTTCAAGAAGTTACACATGTAGTTTCTCACACAGTGTTGTATTGTCAGTTTTCAATAAGATACACTTGTAGAATCACACACAGCCTTGTACTGTTAGTTTTCATTAAGTTTCACCTGTAGATTCTTACACAGATTCTATTATTAGTGTTCAATAAGGTACATGTGTTGACCCTCACACAGCATTGTTTCATTAGTTTTCAATATGGTACACATGTACTTTCTCACAAAAGATTATAAGACTAGTTTTGAAGAAGTTACATGTGTAGATTCTCAAACAGTGTTATATCGTTAGTTTTCCATATGTTACACATGTAGCTACTCACACAGTGTTTTGTCATTAGTTTTCAATGAATAACACGTGTAGATTCTCACAAAGTGCTGTATCATTAGTTTTCAAGAAGTTACACACATAGTTCTTCACACTGTGTTGTACTGATGATTTTTAAGTGGTATCGCTTAGGATTCGCATACATTGTTGTGTCGTTAGTTTTCAATAAGATATGCATGTAGTTTCTCACACAGTATTTTATTGATATTTTCCTAGAAGATACACATATAGATTCTCAAACAGTGTTGTATTGTTAGTTTTCAAGTAGTTACACGTGTAGAATCTCACACAGTTTTGTATCGTTAGTTTTCAAGAAATTATGCATGTAGTTTCTCACAGAGTGTTGTGCCGCTATCTTCCAAGAAGTTACACAGGTAGATTCTCAAACTGTGTTGTATTGTTTGTTTTCAATGAGTCACACCTGTAGATTCTCACACAGCTTTGTATTGTTAGTTATCAATATAGTACGCTTGTAGATTCTCACAGAGCGTTGTATCGTTATTTTTCAATGAGGTACACATGTAGATTCTCACAGTGTTTTATCATTAGTTTTCAATAAGGTACACGTGTAGATTCTCACACAATATTGTATCTTTAGTTTTCAAGAAGGTGCACGTGTATATTCTCACACAGTGTTGTATTGTTAGTTTTCAAGGAGTTACGCATATAGTTCCTCACATAGTGTTGTATTAATGGTTTTCTAGGGGTATAGCTTAAGATTCGCATACAGTGTTGTGTCGTTAGTTTTCAATAATGTACTAATGTAGTTAATCACACAGTGTTGTATCGATAGTTTCCAAGAAGTCACACATGTGGATTCTCACACAGTGTTGTATTGTTAGTTTTTAAGAAGTAACACGTGTAGATTCTAACACAGTGTTGTATTGCTAGTTTTCAAGAAATTGCGCATGAAGTTTCTCACACAGTTTCATGTTGATAGTTTCCAAGAAGTTACACAGGTAGATTCTCAAACTGTGTTGTATCTTTGGTTTTCAATAAGGTACACGTGTAGATTATCACACAACGATGTATAGCATTAGTTTTCAATAAGTTCCACGTGTAGAATCGTACACAGTGTTGTGTCGTTTGTTTTTAATTATTTGCACGTGTAGATTTTAACAAAGTTTTGGATCGTTTGTTTTCAATTAGTTACACCTTTAGATTCTCACAGAGCTTTGTATAGGTAGTTATCAAGAAGGTACACTTGTAGATTTTCACAGCGTTGTGTCGTTAGTTTTCAAGAAATTATGCATGTAGTTTCTCACACAGTTTTGTGTCGATAGTTTCCAAGAAGTTACACAGGTAGATTCTCAAACTGTGTTGTATCGTTTGTTTTCAATAAGGTTTACATGTAGAATGTCACACAGCATTGTATGGTGAGTTTTCAGTAAGTTACACATGTAGATCATCGCACAGCATGGTATAGAGTTAGTTTCCACGTGTAGAATCACACGTTATATTGTGTCGTTAGTTTTTAATTATTTACACGTGTAGATTCTCACAAAGTGTTGGATCGTTTGTTTTCAATAAGTTACACCTGTAGATTCTCACAGAGCTTTGTATCGTTATTTATCAATAAAGTACACATGTAGATTCACACAGCGTTCTATCGTAAGTTTTCAATAAGTTACACGTGTAGAATATCACACATCGTTGTATCGTTATTTTTCAATAAGGTACACAAGTAGTTTTCAAGATGTTACCAATGATTTTCCTCACACAGTGTTGTATCATTTGTTTTTAAGAACTTAGTCATGTAGTTTCTAACACTGTGGTTTATTGTTAGTTTGCAATAAGTTACACATGCAGATTCTGACACAGTGTTGTATCATTAATTTTCTAGAAGTTACTAAAGTATTTTCTCACACAGTGTTGTATTGTTAGTGTTTAAGTAGTTAAATACGTACATTCTCACACAGTGTTTTATGGTTTCTTTTCAAGAAGTTACACTTGAGGATTCTCACTCAGGGTTGTATCATATGTTTTCAATATGTTACACGTGTAGACTCTCAACAGGATTGTATCCATAGTTTTTAATATTGTACATGTGTAGATTCTCACACAGTGTTGTATTGTTAGTTTTCAAGAAGTTACACATACAGGTCCTGACACAGTTTTGTATTGATGGTTTTCAAGGAGAATCACTTAATATTTGGGTACAGTGTTGTGTCGTTAGATGTAAATAAGGTACACATGTAGAATCTCACACAGCATTGTATCATTAGTTTTCAAGAAGTTACGAATGTTTTTCCTCACACAGTGTTGTATTGATGGTTTTTAAAAAGTATCGCTTACAGATTCTCACACAGAGTTCGTTCGTTAGTTTTCAACAAGTTAACCATGTAGTTTCTCACACAAGGTTATAAGGCTAATTTTGAAGAAGTCACACAGTGTTATATCGTTAGTTTTCCATATGTTGTACATGTAGTTTCTCATACAGTGTTTTATCTTCAGTTTTCAAGAAGGTACATGTGTAGATTCTCACACAGTGTTGTACCGTTTGTTTTCAAGAAGTTTCGCATGTAATTCCTCACACAGTGTTGTATTGATGGTTTTCAAGGGGAACCACTTAGGATTCGCATACAGTTTTGTGTCGTTAGTTTTCAATAAGTTATGTATGTAGTTAATCACACTGTGCTGTATCGATAGTTTCCAACAAGTTACACATGTAGATTCTCAAACACTGTTGCATCTTTAGTTTTGAAGTAGTATCAGGTGAAGATTCTCACACAGTGTTGTATCATTATTTTTCAAGAAGTTATTCATGTAGTTCCTCACACAGTATTGTATTGATGGTTTTCAAGGGGAACCACTTAATATTCGCATACAGTGTTGTGTCGTTAGTTTTCAATAAGTTACCCACGTAGTTAATCACAGTGTTGTATCAATAGTTTCCAAGAATTTTCACATGTAGATTTTCACACAGTGTTGTATCGTTAGTTTTCAACCAGTTACACATGTAGTTTCTCACACAATGTTATATCGTTAGTTTTCCATATGTTACACATGTAGTTTCTCACCCAGCGTTGTGTCGTTTAGGTACCGGTGTAGGATCTCACACAGCGTTTTCTCATTAGTTTTCAAGAAGTTACCCATGTAGTTCCTCACACAGTGTTGTATTGATGGTTTTCAAGGGGTATCTCTTAAGATTCGCATACAGTGGTGGGTCGTTAATTTTCAATAAGACACACAAGTAGTTTCTCATACAGTGTTGAATAGTCAGTTTTCAATAAGTTACACGTGTAGAATCTCAACCAGCATTGTATCATTAGTTTTCAAGATGTTACGAATGATTTTCCACACACAGTGTTGTATTGATGACTCTCAAGAAGTATCAATTATAAATTTTCACACAGAGTTATTTCATTAGTTTTCAACAAGGTACACATGTAGTTTCTCACAAAAGTTTATACGGCTAGATTGAAGAAGTTACATTTGTAGATTCTCACATAGTGTTATATTGTTAGTTTTCCATATGATACACATGTAGATTCTCACACAGTTTTGTATCGTTAGTTTTCAATAAGGTACATGTGTAGATTCTCACATAGTGCTGTATTGTTAATTTTCAAGAAGTTACACGTGTACTTCTCACACAGTGTTGTATCGTCAGTTTTCAGTAAGTTACACCTGTCTATTCTCACACAGCTTTGTATCGTTTGTTTTCAATAAGTTACACATATTGACTCTCACACAGCATTTTTTCGATAATTTTCAATATGTTACACATGTATTTTCTCACACGAGGTTATAAGACTAGTACACAGTGTTGTACTGATGATTTTTAAGTGGTATCGCTTAAGATTCACATAAAAGTGTTGTGTCGTAAGTTTTCAATATGACAAGCATGCACTTTCTCACACAGTATGTTATTGAGAGTTTCCAAGAATGTACACATGTAGATTCTCACACAGTGTTGTATCCTTAGTTTTCAATAAGGTATACGTGTAGATTCTCATACAGCACTGTATTGTTAGTTTTCAAGAAGTTACACGTGTAGAATCTCACCCAGTTTTGTATCATTAGTTTTCAAGATATTATGCATATGTAATTTTTCACAGAGTGTTGTGTTGATTGTTTCCAAGTAGTTACACAGGTAGATTCTCACACAGCTTTGTATCATTATTTATCAATATGGTATACTTGTGGATTCTCACAGAGCGTTGTATCTTTAGTTTTCAATAAGGTAAACATGTAGATACTCATACATCATTGTATCGTTAGTTTTCAAAAAGTACATTTGTAGAATCTCACACAGCGTTGTATCATTAGTTTTCATGAAGTTACACAAGTAGTTCCTCAAGCAGTGTTGTATTGATGATTTTTAAGACTTATTGCTTAGATATTCTCATATAGAGTTGTTTCATTAGTTTTAAACAAGTTACACATGTAGTTTCTCACACAAGGTTATAAGGCTAGTTTTAAAGAAGTTACATGTGTAGATTCTCACACAGGTTTATATCACTAGTTTTCCATATGTTACACATGTAGTTTCTCACACAGTGTTTTATCGTTAGTTATCAATAAGGTACACGTGGAGATTCTCACACAGTGTTTTATTTTTAGTTTTCAATATAGTACACGTGTATATTCTCACACAGCGTTGTATTGTTAGTTTTCAAGAAATTACACATGAAGCTACTCACACAATTTTGTGTTGATAGTTTCCAAGAAGTTACACAGGTAGATTCTTAAACTGTGTTGTATCGTTTGTTTTCAATAAAGTACACTTGTAGATTTTCACACAGCGTTGTATAGCATTAGTTTTCATTAAGTTCCACGTGCAGAATCACACACAGTGTTGTGACGTTACTTTGTAATTATTTACACGTGTAGATTCTCACAAAGTGTTGGATCGTTTGTTTTCAATAAGTTACAACTGTAGATTTTCACATAGCTTTGTATCGTTAGTTATCAATAAAGTACACTTGTAGATTCTCACACAGTGTTGTATCGTTAGTTTTCAATAAGGTACAAGTGTTGAATCTAACACACCGTTGTATCATTAGTTTTCAAGAAGTTACACATGTAGTTTCTCACTCTGTGTTGTTCCGTTAGTTTTCAATAAGGTACACGTGTAGAATTTCACACAGCATTGTGTCATTAGTTTTCAAGATGTTAGTCATGTAGTTTTTCACACAGGGTTGTATCGCTAGGTTTCAAGTACTTACATTTATAATTCTCACACAGTGTTGTATCGTTCGTTTCAAGTCATGTAGTTTCTCAAACAGGGTTGTATCTATATTTTCCAAGATGTTACACGGTTAGATTCTGACACATCGTTGTATTATTAGTTTTCAATAAGTGACACGTGTAGAATCTCATACAGGTTTGTATCAATTGTTTTCAATAAGGTACACGTGTAGAATCTCACACATTGTTGTATCGTTTTCAATAATTTATGCATATAGTTTCTGAAACAGTATTGTATCACTTGTTTTCAAGTAGTTACACTTATAGATTCTCACATATTGTTGCATCGTTAGTTTTCAATAAGGTACACGTGTAGTTCCTCACACAGTTTTGTATTGATGATTATCAAGAGGTATCGCTTAAGATTCACATACAGTGTTGTGTCGTTAATTTTCAAAAAGATAAGCATGTAGTTTCTCACACATTTATGTATTGATGGATTCCAAGAAGTTACACATGTAGATTCTCACACAGTGTTTTATTGTTAGTTTTGAAGAATTAACACGTTTAGAATCTCACACTGTGTTGTATCCTTATTTTTCAAGACGTTACACTTGTAGTTCCTCACATAGTTTTGTATCGTTAGTTTTCAAGAAGACACACTTACAGATTCTCACAAAGTATCCGTATCATTAGTTTTCAATAAGGTACACGTGTAGATTCTCACACAGTAATGTGTCGATATTTTCCAAGACGTTACACCGGTAGATTCTTAAAGTGTGTTGTATCCTTTGTTTTCAACAAGTTATACGTGTAGATAATTACATAGTGTTGTGTCTTTAGATTTCCATAAGTTACACATGTAGTTTCTCACACACTGTTGTATCGCTAGTATTCAAGTAGTTACACTTATAGATTCTCACATAGTTTTGTATCATTAATTTTCAAGAATTCACACATGTAGTTTCTCACAAAGTGTTGTATCGATATTTTCCAAGAAGTTACACGGGTAGATTCTCAAACTGTGTTGTATCGTTAGTTTTCAATAAGGTCCCCGGGTAGAATCTCACACATTGTTGTATCCTTAGTTTTCAGTAAGTTACACGTGTAGATTCTAACACAGCGTTTTATCTTTAGTTTTCAATAAGTTACACGAGTAGATACTTACACAGTTTTTTTTGTTTTTACAAGACAGGGTTTCTCTGTATTATTTTGGAGGCCATCGGTCCAGCCTGGCCTCGAACTCACAGAGATCCTCCTGCCTCTGCCTCCCGAGTTCTGGGATTAAAGGCATGCACCACCACCACCCGGCTATTTCTTTTTTTTACTTACACAGTTTTATATCTTTTATTTTCAATAAATTACACCTGTAGATTCTTACACAGAGTTGTGTTGTTTGTTTTCAAAAAGTACATGTGTCGAATCTCATATAGCTTTGTATCTTTAGTTTTCAATAATTTACACATGCAGTTTCTCACACAGTGTTGTATCACTTGTTTTCATGTAGTTACACATGTAGACACATAATGTTGTTTTGTTAATTATCAATAAGGTACCTTTGTAGATTCTCTCTCAGCGTTTCATTGTTGCTTTTCAATAAGGAACACATGTAGGTTATCAGACAGCATTGTATCATTATTTTTCAAGAACGTATGCATGTAGTTTCTCACACAGTGTTTTATTGATATTTTTCACGAAATATTTCTTATAGATTCTCACACAGATTTTTTTCTTTAGTTTTCAACAAGTTATGCATGTAGTTTCTCACACAGTGTTGTATTGATTGTTTCCAAGAATTTACACATGAAATTTCTCACAAAAGTTTATAAGGCTAGTTTTGAAGAAGTTACATGTGTAGATTCTCACACAGTGTCATATCGTTAGTTTTCCGTAAGTTACACATGTAGTTTCTCACACAGTGTTGTATTGTTATTTTTCCATAAGGTACACGTATAGAATCTCACACAGCATTGTATTGTGACTTTTCAATAAGGTACACGTGTAGAATCTCACACAGTATTATATCATTAGTTAGGCATGTAGTTTCTCATACAGTGTTTATTGCTAGTTTTCAAGTACTTACACATATAGATTCTCACACAGTGTTGTATCATTATTTATCAATAAGGCACAAGTGTAGATTCTCAAACAGTGATTTATCGTTAGTTTCAAGAAGGTAGATCTGTAGTTTCTCATACAGTGTTTATCGCTAGTTTTCAAGTACTTACACCTATAGATTCTCACACAGTGTTGTATCGTTATTTATCAATAAGGCACATGTGTAGTTTCTCAAACAGTGATGTATCATTAGTTTTCAAGAAGGTAGACTTGTAGTCCCTCAAACAGTGTTCTATCATCAGTTTTCAAGAAGTTATGCTTACTAATTCTCACAAAGTATTGTATCATTAGTTTTCAGTAAGTTACACGTGTAGATTCTCACACACTGTTGTATCGTTTGTTTTCAAGAAATTATGCACGTAGTTTCTCACACAGTGGTATATGGACGTTTTCCAAGATGTTACACGGGTACATTCTCAAACAGCATTGTATCGTTAGTTTTCAATAAGTTACACCTGTAGATTCTCACACAGCATTGTATCTATAGATTTCAATAAGGTACACGTGTCGAATCTCACACAGCTTTGTATCGTTGGTTTTCAATAAGGTTCACGGGTTGAATCTCACACAGTGTTGTATCGTTTGTTTTCAAGATGTTAGTTAGTATCCAACAAAGTGTAGTTTTCTTTGTTTTCAATAAGTTAAACGTATAGATGTGCAGGCAGCTTTGTATGGTTAGTTTTCAAGAAGTTACACTTGTAGTTTCTCACACAGTGTTGTATCATTAGTTTTCAAGAAGTTATGTATATAGATTCAAACACAGGTTTGTATCAGTACTTTTCAATAAGATACACGTGTATAATCTCAGACAGTGTTGTATCATTAGTTTTCAAGAAGTAATGCGTGTAGATTCTCAAGACAGTGTTGTATCCTTAGTATTGAAGAAGTTATGCTTATTCATTCTCAAACAGGGTTGTATCATTAGTTTTCAATAAGTTACACATTTAGATTCTCAGACAGTGTTACACGTGCAGATACTCAGACAGTATTGTGTCATTAATTTTCACTAAATTCCATGTTTAGCTTCTCACACAGTGCTTTATCATTAGATTTCAATATGTTACACCTGTAGATTCTCACACAGTTTTGGATCTTTAATTTTTAATAAGTTACATGTGTAGATTTTCAGACAATTTTGTGTCATTTATTTTAAAGAATTTATGCATATAGATGCAAACACAGTGTTATATCCTTAATTTCATTAAGATACACGTGTAGGTTCTCAGACAGTATTGTATATTTTGTTTTCAAGTTGTTATACATGTAGTTTCTCACACTGTGTTGTATCGTTATTTTTCAATAAGTTAAAGGTGTAGATCCTCAGACAGTGTTGTTTCGTTTATTTTCAATAAGCTACACATGTACATAATCACACAGTGTTGTATCATTAATATTCAATAAGTTACACATATAGATTCATATAGTGTTGTATTGTTAACTCTCAAGAAGTTACACGTGTAGATTCTAAAGACAGTGTAGTGTCCTTAGTATTCAAGAAGTTATGCTTATAGATTGTCACCCAGTCTTGTATCGTTCATTTTCAAGAAGTTACACATGTAACTCTAAAACACAGTGTTGTATCCTTAGTTTTCCAGAAGTTACGCATAGAGATTCTCACACAGTGTTGTTTCGTTCATTTTCAATTAGTTTCACGTGTAGATATTCACACAGTGTTGTATCGTTAATTTTCAATAAGTTACACGTGTAGATTCTCAATGTTGTGTCCATTATTTTCAAGAAGTTACAAACATAGATTCAAACACAGTGTTGTATTGTTACTTTTCAAAAAGATACAAGTGTACATTCTCAGACAGTGTTGTATCGTTTGTTTTTAAAAAGTTACACATGTAGCTACTCTCACAGTGTTGTATCGTTAGTTTGCAAGATGTGACACATGTAGTTTCTCATACAGTATTGTGTTGTTAATTTTTTAAATTACACGTGGATATTTTCACACTGTGGTTTGTCGTTAGTTTTCAAGAACTTATGTATATAGATTCTCACTCAGTGTTGCATCGTTTGTTTTCAAGAATTTCCATATAAAGATTCTCACACAGTACTGTATAGTTAATTTTCATTAAGATATGAATATAGATTCTCACACAATGTTGCACTTTTGATTTTAAGATGTTACTCACGTAGTTTCCCACAAAGTGTTGACTCCTTTGTTTTCAATAAATTACGAGCATAGATGGACAGGCAACTTTATATCGTTAGTTTTCAAAATGTTATACGTGTAGATTCTCACACAGTGTTGTATCGTTAATTTTCAATAAGATACACATGTAGCTTCTCAGAGAGTGTTGTATCGCTAGTTTTCCTGAAGTTACTAAAGCAGTTTCTCACACAGAATTATTTCATTCGTTTTCAAGAAGTGTGCATTTAGATTAGAACTCAGAGTTGTATCATTAGATTTCAAGAAATTACATAGACAGATTCTCACACAGTGCTGTATCGTTAGTTTTCAAGACGTTACACACACAGATACTCACACAGTGTTGTATCGTTTATGTTTAAGAAGATACATATGTAGATTCACAATGTTGTATCATTAGTTTTCAAGATGTTACATTTGTAGTTTCTCAAACAGTGTTGTGTCGATCATTTTTATAAGTTACATGTGAAGATTCTTACACTGTATTGTATCATTAGTTTTCAAGTAGTTGCATATGAAATTTCTCACACAAGTTCGACAAACCTTTGTCCAAATTTACAAAACAGCAGAGAGTGAACATGCAAATTAACAAAATCAGAAATGAAAAGGGGGACATATCAACGGACTCTGAGGAAATTCAGAGAATCATCAGGTCCTACTTTGAAAACCTGTACTCCACAAAATTCGAAAATTTAAAGGAAATGGACTATTCCCTGGATTGCTATCACTTGCCAAAATTAAATCAAGGACAGATAAGCAATTTAAGTAGACCTATAACGCCTATGGAAATAGAAGCAGTCATCAAAAGTCTCCAACCAAAAAAAGCACAGGATCAGGTGGCGTCAATGCAGAATTCTACCAGAAATTCACAAAACAGCTAATACCAATTCTTCTCAAAGTATTCCATGCAGTAGAAGCAGAAGGGTATTTGCCAAACTCTTTATATGAGGCTTCAATAACCTTGAAACCCAAGCCACACAAAGGCACAACTAAGAAAGAGAACTTCAAACCAATATCACTCATGAACATTGATGCAAAAATACTCAATAAAATACTGGCAAATCGGATCCAAGAACACATCAAAACAATCATTCACCACGATCAAGTAGGTTTCATCCCAGTGATGCAGGGATGGTTCAACATATGAAAATCCATCAACGTAATCCACCATATAAACAAGCTGAAAAACAAAAATCACATGATCATCTCACTAGATGCTGAAAACGCCTTTGAAAAATTCCAACACCTCTTCTTGATAAAGGTCTTGGAGAGATCTGGGATAGCAGGAACATACTTAAACATAATAAAAGCTATGTACAGTACACCAACAGCTAACGTCAAACTAAATGGACAGAAACTCAACACAATTCTTCCAAAATCAGGAACAAAACAAGGCTGTTCACTCTCTCTATACCTTATCTTCATTGTACTTGAAGTTCTAGCCATTTCCATACGACAACAAAAGGGTATCAAGTGGATACAAATTGGGAAGGAAGAGGTCAAACTTTCAATATTTGCAGATGATATGATAGTTTACATAAAAGACCCAAAGAACTCTACCAGGGAGCTCGTAGAGCTGATTAACACCATCAGCAAAGTGTCAGGCTACAAGATCACCTCAAGAAAATCAGTAGCCATTCTATACACAGATGATAAAAGGGCTGAGAAAGAAATCAGAGAAACCTCACCATTTACAATTGCCACATACAACATAAAATACCTTTGGGTAATGCTAACCAAACAAGTGAATGACCGGTATCAAAAGAACTTTGAATCTTTTAAGAAAGAAATTAAAGAAGCCCTCAGAACATCGAAAGATCTCCAATGCTCTTGGATAGATAGGATCAATGTAGTAACAATGGAAATCCTGCCAAAAGCAATCTACAGATTCAATGCAATTCCCATTAAATTCCCAGCCCAATACTTCACAGACCTTGAAAGAACAATAATCAATTTTGTATGGAAAAACAAAAGACCCAGGATAGCCAAAACAACCCGGCTCAACAAGGCAACGTCTGGAGGCATCACCCTCCCTGACTTCAAGCTCTATTATAGAGCTATATTGTGGAAAATAGCTTGGCAATGACACAAAAACAGACAGATAGACCAACGGAATAGAATTGAAAACCCTGATATTAACCCACACACTTATGAACATCTGATCTTTGACAAAGAAGCTAAAAATATGCAATGGAATAAAGAAAGCATCTTCAACAATTGGTGCTGGCATAACTGGAGGCTGGCATGTAGAAGACTGCAGATCAATCCATGTTAATCGCCATTCAGAAAACTTAAATCCAAATGGATCAAAGACCTCAACATAAATCTAGCCACACTGAACCTCTTAGAAGAGAAACTGGGTGTTACAATTGAACGACTTGGTACAGGAGACAGCTTCCTGAAAATAACACCAGTAGCACTACAGTGATATCAACATTTAATAAATGGGAACTCCTGTAACTGAGAAGCTTCTATAAGGCAAAGCACACAGTCAGCAAGACAAAAAGGCAGCCCAAAGAATGGGAAAAATATTCACTAACCACACATCTGACAGAGGGTTGATCTCCAAAATTTACAAAGAACTCAAGAAGAAAGACTCCAAAACACCAAAGAATACAATTAAAAAGTGGGCTGCATAACTAAACAGAGAGTTTTCAATAGAGGAGTCTAAAATGGCTGAGAGGCACTTGAGAAAGTGTTCAACATCCTTAGCCCTCCGGGAAATGCAAATCAAAACAACTCTGAGATACCATCTCACTCTTGTCAGAATGGCTAAAATAAAAAACACTAACGACAATTTATACTGGAGAGGATGTGGTGAAAGGGGAACACTCCTCCATTGCTGGTGGGAAAGCCAACTGGTACAGCCACTTTGGAAATCAGTATGGAGATTCCTCACAAAAATGGAAATAAACCTACCACAAGGCCCAGCAACTCCACTCTTAGGCATATATCCAAAAGATGCCAATTCATACAACAATGATGTCTGTTCCACTATGTTCATAGCAGCATTATTTATAATAGCCAGAACTTGGAAGCATCCTAGATGCCCATCACCTGAAGAGTGGACAGAGAAAATGTAGTACACTTACACAAAGGAGTACTATTCATCAGAGAAAAAAAACAATGGAATCCTGAGATTTGCATGCAAATGGATGACATTAGAAGAAACAATCCTGATGAGGTAACCCAATCACAAAAAGAGAAACATGGCATGTACTCTCATATATTGATTATAAACATAGATCTGGGGAGTGCCAGCCTACAGTCCGATGGCCAGAGAGTCTGAGAAATAGAAACTTCATTCAGTGGAAGATGGAAGAATTGGCAGACTCCCATGGCTAAGTACTGAGCTGAACTCAAGAGGGCCAGTAACATAGAGGGAGGACATATGACCAAAGGTGTTAAGAATGAACTTGTTTAACCCCAGAAACAGCTAGTCTGATAAGGGGTAACCCTTGAATCCAATAGGGGACTGATCAAGAACCCCTGAATGGGGGTGTCAGTGAGGAGGCCTAGGTAATTTATTGAGCCTTGGCCAGTAGATCAGTATTCATCCCCTGTATACACATGAACTTTGGACTCTCATCCAACAATGTGAGATGAACTCTCACCCTGAACTTATGGGGGGGAGGGTCTAGGGCCTCCCTGGATGAAATGACAGTCTATGGACACCCCAATGGAGTGTCTCACCGTCCCTGGGAAATGAGCAGATAATGGGGGCATTGGGGGGAGTGCACGGGAGGAGGGAATGAAAAATGAGAGGGATGTGGAACTGACTTGTGAAACCACCATGTTTCTAATCTAAATTTATACTTAAAAATAAAAAAAACTTTAATAATAAAACAGAAGTTACATGTGTAGATTCTCATACAGTGTTGTTTCGTTAATTTTCAATAAGTTATACGTGTAGATTCTCACGCAGTGTTGTATCATTAATTTTCAATAAGATAAAACATGTAGATTCTCACACAGTGTTGTAGCATTAGTTTTCCAGAAGTTACTAATGTAGTTTCTCACATGGAGCTATTTCGTTAGTTTTCAAGAAGTTATGCATTCAGTTTAAAACTCAGAGATTTATCGTTAAATTTCATGAAATTATATAGATTCTCACACAGTGCTGTATCATTAGTTTTCAAGAAGTTACCCACATAGATACTAACAAAGTGTTGTATCATTTCTTTTTAAGAATGTGCACATGTAGATTCTCTCACAGTATTGTATCGTTAGTTTTCAAGAAGTTACGCATGTAGTTTCTCACACTGTGTTTTATCATTAGTTTTCAAGAAGTTACACATGTAATTTTCACACAGTGTTGTATCATTAATTTTCAAGAAGTTACACGTGTAGATTCTCACAAAGAGTTGTATCGTTAATATTCAATAAGTTACACGTATAGATTTCTCACAGTGTTGTATGGTTAATATTCAATAAGTTACACGTATAGATTTCTCACAGTGTTGTATGGTTAATATTCAATAAGTTACACGTATAGATTTCTCACAGTGTTGTATGGTTAATATTCAATAAGTTACACGTGTAGATTTCTCACAGTATTGTATCGTTAGTTTTCAAGAACTTACTGATATAGTTTCACACGCATAGTTATTTCATTAGTTTTCTTTTTTATCATTTTTATTTTAATTTGAAATAGCTTCTTTTTCCTGTCAATCCCAGTTCCCTCTCCTTCCTCTCCTCCTGCACTCCCCTTCCCACTCAGCCTCCCACCCTATTGCCAATTCCTTCCACGTAGTGGATATCTAGAGTCTGTCATTTCACTCAGGGTAGGGTCCAGGCACTCCCCTAAGAGTCCAGGCTGAGAGAGCATCACTCTTTGTGCTATGGGCACACGATGCTTGTTTGTATTCCAGGGATAGACAGTGATCCACTGCTCAGGGCCCCATAGGTTCCCAGGGCCTTCTCAAGGACACTCACATACGGGGGAACCAGATTAAACCCATAGTGGCCTCCCCGCTGTCGGTCTGGGGTCCAAGAGCTCTCCCCTGTTCAGATCAGCTGTCTCTGCTGGTTTTGCCAGCCTATTATTTGCCAATTTGCTGATCACTCCTCTCTCTCTGTCACTGAGTTCCTTTGGTTCAGTTCATTGCTTAATTGTGTGGTTACCTCTGCTTCCATTAATCACTGGATGAAGGCTCCTGGATGGTTAAAAACACCAAGTTCATTATCAGGAATGGACATTCGAGGTGCTCTCTTCACTATTGCTTAGCTTGCCAATTGGTGTTATCCCTTTAGATCACTAGAGGTCACTCTGGCACCTAATCTGTCTTCTATCCTTTGATTCCTTCTTCCCCCTATTTTACCTCCCCCATTCAAACTTCCTGTTCCCACATGACTTTCTTTCTCTTCCTCTTCTCTCCCTCCCTTCTTCCCAGCTCCCACTCCCCCCCAAACCTCTCCGTGTTCCCCATACATTCAGAGGATTTTGTCTCAATCGTCTTCTCTTGGGTACTATGTATTTATGCATATTTTTAGGTTCTTTTCTGTTTCCCAGACTCTCTGTCAGTGGAAGTGCAGACTGGCACTATCCTGATCCATGTCTAAAATCCATATATGAGTGAGTACATACCATGTTTGTCTTTTTGCGACTGGGTTACCTCACTCAGGATGGTTTCTTCCAGTGCTATCCATTTACCTGTGAATTTCAAGATTCCATTGTTTTTTTCTGCTGAGTAATACTCCATTGTGTAAATGTACCACATTTTCTCTATCCACTCTTCAGTTGAGGGGCATCTAGGTTGCTTCCAGGTTCTGGCTATTACAATTAATGCTGCTATGAACATAGTGGAGCAGATGACCATGTTGTATGAATTTGGCTCATTAGGATATATGCCTAAGAGTGGAATTGCTGGGTATTGTGTTAGATTAATTCCCATTTTCCTGAGGAATCTCCATACTGATTTCCAAACAGGCTGTACGAGTTGGCACTCCCACCAGCAGTGGAGGAGTGTTCCCCTCTGTCCACATCCATGTTGAAAAGGTATGGAGAGAGTGGACAGCCTTGTTTTGTTCCTGCTAATAGCGAAATTTTAACTTCTTTTCCTATTTGTATCCCCTTTATCTCCTTTTGTTGTCTTATTTCTGTAGCTAGAACTTCAAGTACAATATTGAAGAGATATGGAGAGAGTGGTCAGCCTTATCTTTTGTTCCTGACTTTAGAGGAATTTCTTTGAGTTTCTCTCCATTTAGTTTGATGTTAGCTGTTGGTTTACTGTATATTGCTTTCATTATATTTATGTATGTTTCTGTTATCCCTGATCTCTCTAGGACCTTTATCATGAAGTGGTGCTGGATTTTGTCAAAGGCTTTATCATCATCTAGTAAGATGATTATGTGGTTTTTCTTTCACAGTTTGTTAATATGGTGGATTACATTGATAGTTTTTCTAATGCTGAACCATCCCTGCGTTCCTGGGATGAAGCCTACTACATCATGTTGGATGATTTTTCTGATATGTTCTTTAATCTGTTTTGAGAGTATTTTATTGAGTATTGTTGCATCGATGTTCATCAGGGAAATTTGTCTATAGTTCTCTTGATTAGTTGTGTCTTTGTGTGGCTTGGGTATCAAGGTAATTGGCGCCTCGTAAAAAGGGTTTGGCAGTGAGCCTCCTGCTTCTATTGTGGGGAATACTTTGCGGAGTATTGGAATTAGCTCTTCTTTGAATTTCTGGTAGAATTCTGCACTGAAGCCATCTGCGCCTGGGCTTTTTTTGTTTGGGAGACTTTTGATGACTGCTTCTACTTCATTAGGGGTTATAGGTCTGTTTAGATTGTTTATCTGTTCTTGATTTAGTTTTGGCAAGTTATATCTATCCAGGAAATTGTCCATTTCCTTTAAATTTTCAAATTTTGTGGAGTACAGATTTTCAAAGTATGCCCTGATGATTCTCTTGATTTCCTCAGAGTCCGTTGTTATGTCCCCTTTTTCATCCCTGATTTTGTTAGTTAGCATCCTCTCTCTCTGTCTTTTGGTTAGTTTGGACAGAGGTTTGTCTATTTTGTTGATTTTCTCAAAGAACCAACTCTGTTTCATTGATTCTTCTCAGTGTTTTCCTGGTTTCTACTTGATTGATTTCAGGCCTCAATTTGATTATTTCCTGGCGTCTGCTCCTCCTGGGGGAGTTTGCTTCTTTTTGTTCTAGAATATTCAGCTGTGCTATTAGTTCTCTATTATGACTGTTGTCCAGTTTTTTTATGTGGACACTTAGTGCTATAAACTTTCCTCTCAGCACTGCTTTCAAAGTGTCCCATAAGTTGGTGTATGTTTTGTCTTCATTCTCATTGTAATCGAGGAAGTCTTTAATTGCTTTTATTATTTCTTCCTTTACACAGGAATAGTGCAATTTTGCATTAGTCAATCTCCATGAGTTTGTAGGGTTTCCACGATTTGTGTTATTGTTGAATTCTAATCTTAATTCATGATGGCCTGATAAGATACAGGGAGTTATTCCAAGTTTTTGTATCTATGGAGATTTGCTATGTTTCCTATTATGTGGACAATTTTAGAGAAGGTTCCATGTGGTGCCTAGAAGAAGGTATATCCCTTTGTATTTGGGTGGAATGTTCTGTAGATGTCTGTTAAACCCAGTTGTGTCATAACTTCTATTATTTCTTTTGTTTCTTTGTTATGTTTCTGTCTGGAGTTCCTGTCTAGTGGTGAGAGCGGAGTGTTGAAGTCTCCTACTGTTAGTGTGTGAGATTTTATATGCATTTTGAGCTTTAGTAATGTTTCTTTCACGAATTAGGTGCCTTTGTATTTGGGGCGAAGATGTTTAAAATTGAGACTTCATCTTGATGTACTTTTCCTTTGATGAATATGAAGAGTCTTTCTTCATCTCTTTTGATTGATTTTAATTTGAAGTCTAATTTGTTAGATTTTAGGATTGCTACACCCGATGTTTCTTGGGACTGTTTGATTGGAAGATCTTTTCCCAACACTTTACTCTGAGATAACGTCTGTCTTTAATGTTGAGATGTGTTTCTTGTATGCAGCAGAAGGAAGGGTTCTGTCTTCGTATCAATTCTGCTAATCTGTGTCTTTTTATATTCAAGTTGAGGCCGTTGACATTGAGGGATATTAATTACCATTGATTGATGATTCTTGTTTGTGCTTGATTTATTGTTAGTGAAGTTATTTGTGTGGTTTCTCCTCCCTTTTTCTTTTGCTGTTTTTTAAAGTGGGATTATATATTGCCTGTGTCTTTGTGAATGTAGTTATCTTCCTTGGATCTAGGTTTTCCTTCTAGCACTTTCTGTAGTGCAGGATTCATGGATACATATTGTTTAAATCTGGCTTTGTCATGGAATATTTTGTTTTCTCCATCTATGGCAATTGAGAGCGTTGCTGGATATAGTAGTCTGAGCTGGTATCCTTCTTCCCTTAGCGTTTGTAGTACATCTGTCCAGGATCTTCTGGCATTCATCGTCTCCATTGAGAAGTCAAGTGTAATTCGGATAGGTCTGCCTTTGTATGTTACTGGCCTTATTCTTTAGCTGCTCTTAATATTTTCTCTTCACTCTGTAGGCTTGATGTTTTGATTATTATTTGGCGATGTGACTTTTTTTTCTGGTCCAGCCTATTTGGTGTTCTGTAAGATTCTTGTATTTTCATAGGCATATCTTTCTTTAGGTTAGGGAAGTTTTCTTCTATGATTTTGTTGAATATGTTTTCTGTATCTTTGAGTTGTATTTCTTTGCCTTCTTCTATACCTATTATTCTCAGGTTTGGCTTCTTCAGGTTGTCCCATATTTCCTGGATATTTTGTGTTAAGGATTTGTTGGTTTTGAGATTTTCTTTGGTTGACGACTCTATATCCTCTAATGAGTCTTCAACACCTGAGATTCTCTCTTCTATCTCTTGTATTCTATTGCTGATACATGCATTTGTAGTTCCTGATCGTTTACCCAGCTTTTCTATTTTTAGCATCCTTTCATTCTGTGTTTTCTTTATCGTTTCTATTTCAGCTTTCAATCCTTCAACTGTTTGCCTTGTTTCCTTCATTTTTTTGGTTGCTTTTTCTTGGTGCTCTTTAGATTCTTTGAGAGATTTATTTATTTCTTGAATTTTCCCCCATTTCATGGATTTTTTGTTTGTTTTTTCTTCTATTTCTTTAAGGGATTTCCTCGCTTCTTCTTTGAGGGTCTCCATCATCTTCATGAAATAATTTTTAAGGTCTGTCTCCTCTGATTAATCTATGTAGTGCTTATCGGGTCTTGCTTGTGTTGGATCCTTAGATTCTGGTGGGGTCATGTTCATCTTTCTATTGCTGAGTGAGCTCTTATTCTGTCTTCTTCCCATCTCTTCTTCCAGTGGGTGCTGGTGGGTTCTTTCTGTCTCCACTGGTCTCCTTATTTCCTGAAGCTGAACCTGGGGATGCTGACACGGAGTTTGGGGCCTGGAAGGGCTGATTCCTTTTCTGAAGCTGGGCTCGCTGGAGTTTGGGGCCTGGAAGGGCTGATGTCTTTCCTGTGTGTACCGCTCTTCTGGATGCCAGGAGAGGCCCCGGAAGATCAAGGGGATTGGTGTTGGCTGGTGGAGCCCTGCCAGAAACCCAATCTCACCTGAAGCTGGACTCACTGTGTTTGGGGTCTTGGTAGGTCTGATGTCTTCCCTGTGTGGGCAGATCTTCTGGATGCCAGGAGCGGCCCCTGAAGATCAAGGGGATGGGTGTCGGGTGGGGGCCCCCGCTGGTGACCCAATCTCACCTGAAGCTGGATTGCTGGGGTTGGGGTCTTGGAAGGGCTGATGTCTTTCCTGTGTGGGCAGATCTTCTGGATGCCAGGAGCGGCCCCAGGAGATTAAGGGGATGGGTGTCGGGTGCGGGGGGGGGGGTCCTGCCGGAGACCCAATCTCACCAGAAGCTAGACTAGCTCATTTCGTTAGTTTTCAAGATGTTATGAATTCAGTTTAGAGCACATAGTTGTATCGTAAATTTCAAGAAGTTACGTAGATAGATTCTCACACATTGCTGTATCATTTATTTTCAATAAGTTACGCACATAGGTACTCACACAGTGTTGTATTGTTTGATTTTAAGAAGTTACAAGTGTAGATTCTCTCACAGTGCTGTACATTAGTAACTTCTTGAAAACTAACGATACAACACTGTGTGAGAATCTACACACGTAACTTATTCAAAACTACCGATACAGCACAGTGTTAGAAACTATATGCATACGTTCTTGAAAATAAACGATACATCACAATGTGAGAATCTACATGTGTAAATTATTAAAAACTAATGACACAACCTTGTGTGAGAATCTATATGTGTAACTAATCGAAAATTAACGAAACAACATTGTCTGAGCATCTAACACGTGTAACGTATTGAAAACTAATGATACAACACTTTGTGAAAATCTACAGATATAGCTTATTGAAAAGTAACGATACAACCCTGTGTTTGAATCTGTGTGTGTGCCTTCTTGAAAATAAAGGACTCAACACTGTCTGAGAATTTACAGTTGTATCTTCTTAAGAACTAAGGTCACAACACTGTGTGAGAATCTACACGTGTCACGTATTATAAACTAATGATACAACACTTTGTGAGAATATATAAGCATAACTTCTTGAAAACTAATGATACAACACTGTGTGAGAATCTATAAGTGTAACTTATTGAAAATTAAAGATACAATACTATGTGAGATTCTATATGTGTAAAGTATTGAAAACTAATGATACAACACACTGTTAAAAACTACATGCATAACTTCTTGAAAACTGACAACACAAAACTGCCTGCACATCTATACATGTAACTTATTGAAAAAAAAAGGAAACTACACTTTTTGGGAAACTACGTATGTAACATCTTGAAAACAAACGATACAACATTGTGTGAAAATCTATATTCGTAACTTATTGAAAACTGACGATACAGCACAGTGTTTGAATCTATATGCATAACTTCCTGAAAATAAAGGACCCAACACTGTCTGAGAATCTACAAGTGTAACTTGTTGAAAATTGAAGATACAACACTATGTAAGAATCTATACATGCAACATATTGAAAACTGATGATACAATATTATGTGAGTCTCTATAAGGGCAACTTTTTGAAAACTAGTGTCATCCATTTGCATGCAAATCTCAGGATTCTCATTGTATTTTTTCTGCTGAATAGTACTTCATTGTGTAAATGTACCACATTTTCTCTATCCACTCTTCGGTTGAGGGACATCTAGGTTGCTTCCAAGTTCTGGCTATTACAAATAATGCTTCTATGAACATTGTGGAACAAACATCTTTGTTGTAACAATGGGCATATTTTGGATATATAGCTAACAGTGGAGATTCTGGGTCTTGTTGTAGGTTTATTCCCATTTTCTGAGGAATCTCCATACTGATTTCCAAAGTGGTTGAACCAGTTCGCAGTCCCACCAGCAATGGAGGAGTGTTCCCCTTTCCCCACATCCTCTCCAGCATAAATTGTCGTTGGTTTTTTTGATTTTAGCCATTCTGACAAGAGTGAGATGGTATCTCAGAGTTGTTTTGATTTGCATTTCCCGGATGGCTAAGGATGTCGAGCACTTTCTCAAGTGCCTCACAGCCATTTAAGACTCCTCTAATGTGAGGTGCACTCTCACCCTGAACTCTTGGGGAAGAGTCTAGGCCCTGCCCTATATGAAATGACAGACTATGCACACCCCTATGGAGGGCCTCACCCTCCCTGGGGAAATTAGGGGATAATGGGGGGGGGTTGGCGGGAGGGCATGGGAGGAGGGGAGGGAATGGGAGAGGGACCTGGAACAGACTTGTGAAGCAACCTTGTTTCTTATCTAAATTTAAATTGGAAGATAAAATTTAAAAAAAAGAAAATTCTCTATTTGATTCTGCAACCCACTTTTTAATTGGGTCCTTTGATATTTTGGATACTTGCTTCTTGAGTTCTTCGTAAATTTTTGAGGTCAATCCTCTGTCAGATGTGGGAAAAGTGAATATTTTCCCATTCTGTGGGCTGCCTTTTTGTCTTGATGACTGTGTCTTTTGCCTTACAGAGCTTCTCAGTTTCAGGAGGTCCCATTTATTAATTGTTGATCTCACTGTCTGTGCTAGTGGTGTTATGTTCAGGAAGCTGTCTCCTGTACCAATTCCTTCAAGGGTACCACCAACTTTCTCTTCTAAGTGGTTCAGTGTGGCTGGATTTATGTTGAGGTCTTTCATCCATTTGGACTCAAGTTGTGTGAATGGCAATAAACTTCGATCGATCCGCATTCTTCTACATGCCAGCCTCCAGTTATGCCAGCAACATTTCTTGACGATGCTTTCTTTATTCCATTGTATATTTTAGCTTCTTTGTCAAAGTTCAGATGTTCATACGTGTGTGGGTTAATATCCGGATTTTCAATTCGATTCCATTGGCTTTTGTCTACCTATCTATTTTTGTGTCAGTATCAACCTGTTTTCAGGACTATAGCTCTATAACAGAGCTTGAGGTCAGGGATGGTGATGCGTCCGATGTTGCCTTGTTGAACAGGGTTGTTTTTGCTATCCTGGGTCTTTTGTTTTTCCATACAAAATTGATTATTGTTCATTCAAGGTCTGTGAAGAACTGGGCTGGCATTTTAATGGGGATTGCATTGAATCTGTAGATTGCTTTTGGCAGGATTGCCATTTTTACTACATTGATCCTACCTATCCAAGTGCATGGGAGATCTTTCCATTTTCTTAGGGCTTCTTTAATTTATTTCTTTAAAGATTCAAAGTTCTTGTGATACAGGTTTTCACTTGTTTGGTTAGCTTTACCCAAAGGTATTTTATTTTGTTTGTGTCAATTGTAAAGGGTGATGTTTCTCTGATTTCTTTTTCAGCCCATTTATCATCTGTATGTAGTAGGGCTACTGATTTTCTTGAGTTGATCTTGTAGCCTGCCACTTTGCTGAAGGTGTTAATCTGCTGTAAGAGTTCCCTGATAGAGTTCTTTGGGTCATTGATGTAAAGTATCATATCATCTGCAAGCAGTGAAAGGTTGAACGCTTCCTTCCCAATTTGTATCCCCTTGATCCCCCTTTGTTGTCATATGGCAATGGCTAGAAATTCAAGTACCATGTTGCAAAGGTATGGAGAGACTGGACAGCCTTGTTTTGTTCCTGATTTTAGAGGAACTGCGTTGAGTTTCTGTCTATTTAGTTTGATGTGGGCTGTTGGTTTCTGTATATAGCTTTTATTAAGTTTAAGTATGTCTCTGTTATTCCAGATCTCTCCAAGGACTTTATCATGAAGGGGTGTTGGATTTTGTCAAAGGCTTGTTCAGCATCTAGTGAAATGATCATGTGATTTTTGTTTTTCAGCTTGTTTATATGGTGGATTACGTTGATGGATTTTCGTATGTTGAACCATCGCTGGATCCCTGTGATGAAACCTACATGATCGTGTTGAATGATTGTTTTGATGTGTTCTTGGATCCGATTTGCCAGTATTTTATTGATTATATTTGCATCAATGTTCAAGAGGTATATTGGTCTGAAGTTCTCTTTCTTAGTTGTGTCTTTGTGTGGATTGAGGATCATGGTTATTGAAGCCTCATAGGAAGAGTTTGTCATGGGGGAACAGGAAGTTGAGTGGGTGGGGGTAGAATAGGGGGAAGAGGGAATCATAGGATAGAAGACAGATCAGGCACTAGAGTGACCTTGAGTGATCTAAATGGATAACACCAATTGGCAACCTAAGCAATAGTGGAGAGACCACCTCGAATGCCCATTCCTGATAATGAACTTGATGTCTATAACCATCCGGGAGACTTCATCCTGTGACTGATGGAAGCAGAGGCAAACACACAATTAATCACTGAACTGAACCCAAGGAACCCAGTGACAGAGAGAGATGAGTGATGAGCAAATTGTCAAAGAATGGGCTGGCCAAACCAGCAGAGACAGCTGATCTGAACAGGGAGAGCTGACAGTGGGGAGGCCAGCATGGGGCTGATCTGGACCACCCAAATGTGAATGTCAGCGAGAAGGCCTGGGCAACCTAAGGGGCCCTGAGCTGTGGATCAGTGTCTATCCCTGGAATACAAACAATCATCGTGTGCCTATAGCACAAAGAGTGATGCTCTCTCAGCCTGGACACTTAGGGGAGTGCCTCACCTACCCAGAGTGAAATGACAAACTCTAGATATCCCCTATGTGGAAGGATTTGGCAATAGGGAAGGAGGGTAGGGGGGAAGGGGTGTGCAGGAGGAGGGGAGGGAGAGGGAACTGGGACTGGCATGTAAAAGAAGCTATTTAATATTAAAATGAAAATTGATAAAAAAGTAAGAGTTTGGCAAAGACGCTTCTGCTTCTATTGTATGGAATAATTCAAGCAGAATTTGTATAAGCTATTCTTTGAATTTCTGGTAGAATTCTGCACTGAGGCCATCTGGACCTGGACATTTTTTGTTTGAGAGAATTTTGATGACTGCTTCTATTTCCATAGGGGTTATAGGTCAATTTAAATTGCTTATCTGTTCTTGATTTAGTTTTGGCAAGTGATAGCTATCCAGGAAGTCGTCCATTCCCTTTAAATTTTCGAATTTTGTGGAGTACAGGTTTTCAAAGTATGACCTGATGATTCTCTGCATTTCCTCAGAGTCTGTTGTTATGTGCCTCTTTTCCTTTCTGATTTTGTTAATTTTCATATTCACTCTCTGCTGTTTGGTAAGTTTGGACAAAGGTTTGTCTATCTTGTTGATTTTCTCAAAGAACCAAGTCTTAGTTGCATTGATTCTTTGTAATGTTTTCCTACTTTCTACTTTATTGATTTCAGCCCTTAACTTGATTATTTCCTGGCATCTACTCCTTCTGGGGGAGTTTGCTTCTTTGTGTTCTAGAGCTTTCAGCTGTGCTGTTAATTCGCTAGTATAACTGTTCTCCAGTTTCTTCATGTAGGCGCATAGTGCTATGAACTTCCCCTATAGCACTGCTTTCAAAGTGTCCCATAAGTTTGGGTATGTTTTGTCTTTATTCTCATTGAATTCGAGGAAGTCTTTAATTTCTTTTTTATTTCTTCTTTGACCCAGGGATGATGCAGCTGAGCATTATTCAATTTCAATGAGTTTGTAGGTTTTCTGCAATTTGTGTTGTTGTTGAATTCTAATTTTAAAGCATGGTGGTCTGATAAGATGCATGGAGTTATTCCAATTTTTTGTAGCTGCTGAGGTTTGATATGTTGCCAAGTATGTGTTCGATTTTTGAGAAGGTTCCATGTAGTGGTGAGTAGAAGGTATATTCTTTTTATGTGGATGAAATGTTCTATAGATATCTGTTAATCCCAGTTGGGTCATTACTTCAATTAGACCCTTTTCTTCTTTGTTGAGTTTCTGTCTGGAATTCCTGTCTAGTGGTGAGAGTGTTGTGTTGAAATCTCCCACTATAACTGTATGGGGCTTTTGATGTGATTTAAGTTCTAATAATGTTTCTTTTACGAATATAAATGTTCAGGATAGACATGTCATCTTGGTGGGTTTCACCTGTGATGAGTATGTAATGACACTCCTTCATCTCTTTTGATTGATTTTATTTTAAAGTCTAGTTTGTTAGATATTAGGATTGATTCCCCTGCTTGTTTCTTGTGTCCATTTGATTGAAAACATTTTCCCCAACCTTTAACTCTCAGGTATTGTCTGTCTTTGAGGATGAAGTGTGTTTCTTGTATGCAGCAGAAGGAAGGGTTCGGTCTTCGAATCCATTCTGCTAGCATGTGTCTTTTTATGGGTTAGTTAAGGCCATTAATGTTGAGGAATATTGATGACCATTGATTGCTCATTCTTGTTCGATTTGCATTTGTTGTTGTTGGTGGAATTATGTGTGGAATTTCATCCCTTTGTTCTTTTGGCTGTTGGTAGAGAGGGATTCTCTAATGCCTATGTTTTTCTGGTTGTAGTTAGCTTCCTTAATTGGAGTTTTCCTTCCAAAATTTTCTGTAGGGCTGGGTTACTTGATAAGTATTGCTTGAATCTAGTTTTGTCATGGAATATCTCCGTCTATAATGATTGAGATCTTTGCCGGGTATAGTAGTCTGGGCTTGCATGCATGGTCTCTTAGTGTTGGTAGAATATCTACCCAGGACCATCTGGCTTTCAGTGTTTCCATGGAGAAGTCAGGTGTAATTCTTATAGGTCTGCCTTTATATGTTACTTGACCTTTTTCCTTAGCTACTATTAATATTCTTTCTTTATTCTGTATATTTGGGGTTTTGATTATTTTGTGTTGAGGGGATTTTTTTGTGGTCCACTCTATTTGGTGTTCTGTATCTTTACTTTTCAATAAGATACACGTGTAGTGTCACACACAGTGTTGTATCTTTAGTTTTCAATTAGTTACACGTGTAGATTCTCTCACAGTTTTGTATTGTAATTTTTTAAGATTCTATGCATTCAATTTAGAACTCAGTGTTGTATCATTAGATTTCATGAATTTACATGTGGAGATTCTCACACAGAGCTGAATCGTTAGTTTTCAGTAATTACAAATATAGATTCTCACACAATGTTGAATCTTTGTTTTCAAGATGTCACTCATGTAGTTTCCCATAAATTATTGTTTCCTTTGGTTTCCATAATTTCTGCGTATAGATGTTCAGGCTGTTTTATATCATTTGTATTTAAGTATTTAGGAATGTAGTTTCAAACACTGTTTTGTATCATTAGTTTTCAAGAAGTTACACATGTAATTACACACAGTATTGTATCATTAGTTTTCTAGAAGTTACCCTTGTAGATTCTCACACAGTTTTGTATCGTTACTTTTCAATAAGATACACATGTAGATTCTTAGACATTTTTTCTCATTTGTTTTCAAGTAGTTACTCATGTAGTATCTCACACAGATTTGTATCGTTAGGTTTCAATAAGTTACAAGTGTAGATTCTCAGACAGTGTTGTATCGTTAATTTTCAATAAGTTACACATGTAGATTCTCACTTAGTGTTGTGTCATTAAGTTACACATATAGATTCAAACACAGGGTGGTATCATTACTTTTCAAAAGATACACATGTAGATTCTCACACAGTGTTGTATTGTTAATTTTCAGTAAGATACACGTGTAGATTCTCAGTTTTGTATCATTAGTTTTCCAGAAGTTACTATTATAGTTTCTCACACAGAGTTATTTCGTGATTTTTCAAGAAGTTATCCATTGAGTTTAGAACCCAGATTTGTATTGATAGATTTCAAGAAATTACATAGACAGATTCTCACACAGTTCTGTATCGTTAGTTTTCAAGATGTTATCCATGTAGATACTCACATAGTGTCGTATCATTTGTTTTTAAGAAGTTACACATTTAGACTCTCACACACTGTTGTATCATTAGTTTTCAAGATGTTACACGTATAGATTCTCAAACAATGTTGTGTCATGAATTTTTATAAGTTACACATGGAGATTCTCACACTCTGTTGTATTGTTAGTTTTCAAGAACTTACATATAGAGATTCTCACTCAGTGTTGTATCATTAGTTTTCCAGAAGTTACACTTGTAGATTCTCACACTATGTTGTATCATTAGATTTCAAGAAGTAATGTAAATAGATTCTGACAACGTGCTGTATCATTAGTTTTCAAGAAGTTACAAATATAGATTCTGTCACAATGTTGTATTGTTTGTTTTCAAGATGTTACATAGTTTCCCACAAAGTGTTGTGTCCTTTGTTTTCAATAAGTTACAGGTATATTTGTGCAGGCAGCTTTGTATCGTTTATTTTCAAGAAGTTACACATGTGGTTTCTCACACAGTTTTGTATCGTTAGTTTTTAAAATTTTACGCTTACAGATTCTCAGAGTGTTGTATCATTAGTTTTCAATACGTTACACATGTAGATTCTCACACGGTGTCATATCTTTAATGTTCATTAAGTTACATGTATAGATGCTCAGACAGTGTTGTGTCCTCTATTTTCAAGAAGTAAAGTATATAGATTCAAATACAATGTTGTATCATTACTTTTCAATAAGATTCGTGTGTAGATTTTCTGACAGTGTTGTATCGTTAGATTTCAATAAGTTATACATGTAGTATCTCGGACAGTGTTGTATCGTTTGTTTTCAAAAAGTTACTCTTATAGATTCTCACACAATGTTGTTTCATTAGTTTTCAAGAAGTTACGCTTATAGATTCTCACACAGTGATGTGTCAATAGTTTTCAATATGTTACCCGTGTAGATTCTCAGACTGCGTTGTATTGTATCTTTAATTTTCAAATAGTTACACATGTAGAATCTCAGACAGTGTTGTATCGTTAGTTTTCCAGAAGTTACTAATGTAGTTTCTCACACAGAGTTATTTCATTTGTTTTAAAGAAGTTATGCATTCACTTTATAACTCAGAGTTACATCGTTAGAATTCAAGAAGTCGCATAGATAGATTCTCACACAGTGATGTATCATAAGTTTTCAAAAAGTTTCGCACATGCATACTCACACAATGTTTTATCGTTTGTTTTTAAGAAGTAGCACATATAGATTCTCTCTCAGTGTTGTATCGTTACTTTTCAAGAAGTTACATATGTAGTTTCTCACACAGTTTTGTATTGTTACTTATCAATAAGATACACGGGTAGATTCTCAGACAGAGTTGTACAATTAGTTTTCAATAAGTTACAAGTGTAGATACTCAGAGAGTGTTGTTTCTTTAATTTTCAATTAGTTACACCTGTAGATTCTTACACAGTGTTTTATGATTAGTTTTCAAGTATTTAAAAACGTAGTTTCTCACACAGTATTGTTTCGTTTTTGTTCAAGAAGATACAGTTGTTGATTCTCACACAGGGTTGTATGTTAATTTTCTATAAGATACACTTACAGATTCACACACAATGTTGTTTCGTTAGTTTTCAAGAAATTACTAATGTAGTTTTTCACACAGTGTTATTTCGTTAGTTTTCAAGAAGTTAGGCCTTTAATGTAGTACTCAGTGTTGTATCGTTAATTTTCAAGTAATTACAAATATAGATTCTCACTCAGAGTTATTTTGTTAGTTTTCAAGAATTTAGGCCTTTTATGTAGCACTCATTGTTGTATCATTTGTTTTCAAGAACTTATGCATGTAGTTTCTAACAAGGTGCTGTATCGTTATTTTCAAATAAATTACACGTTTAGATTCTCTCACAGTGTTGTATCGTTAATTTTCAATAAGATACACATGTATATTCTCACAGTGTTGTATCCTTTCTCTTCAAGAAGTTACACAAGTAGTTACTCACACAGTATTGTATCGATTGTTTTCAAGAAGTTGCAAATGTAGTTTCTCACACAGTGTTGTATCGTTTGTTTTCAAGTAGTTACACGTGTAGATTCTCACACAGTGTTGTGTTGTTAATATTCAATTAGATACACGTGTAGATTCTCCCACTGTGTTGTATTCTTAATTTTCAAGGAGTTATGTATAGATATTCTAACACATTGTTCTACTGTTAGTTTTCAACAAGTACCCAAGATAGATTTTCACAGTGTTGTATCATTAGTTTTCAAGAAGATATGCATGTAGTTTCCCATAGATTTGTATATAGATTTCCAGAAGTTATTCCAGTAGATTCTCCCACAGTGTTGTATCGTTAGTTTTCAAGAAGAAACATATATAGATTATCAGAGAGCAGTGTATCGTTATTTTTCTATAAGATACACATGTAGATTCTCACACAGTGTTGCATATAATTTTTCAATAAGATACACATGTAGATTCTCACACAGAGTTGTATTGTTAGTTTCCAAGAAGTTCCTAATGTATTGTCTCACACAGAGTTACTTCATTAGTTTTCAAAAAGTTATGCATGCAGTTTTGAACTCCGTGTTGTATCATTACTTTTCAAGAAGTTAAGAATATATATTCTCAATTTGTGTTGTATAGTTAGTTTTCAAGAAGTTAAGCACGTATTTTTCACACAGTGTTGAATATTTTGTTTTCAATAAGTTACACTTGTAGATTCTCACGCTGGTTTGTATCGTTAGTTTTCAAGAAGTTACACATGTAGAAACTCACAAGTTGTTGTATTATTACTTTTCAAGAGGTTACAAATGTATTTTCTCACAAAGGGTTATTTCACTAGTTTTCAGGAAGTTATGCATGTAGTTTCGACTCAGTGTTGTATCTATAGTTTTCAAGGAATTATGTGTGTTGATTCTGAAGATAGTGTTGTATCATTAGTATTCAAGAAGTTACACTTATAGGTTCTCACACAGTGTACTACTATTAGTTTTCAATATGTTACACGTGTAGATTTTCACATAGTGTTATATTTTTAGGTTTCAATAAGTTACTCACGTAGATTCTCAGACAGCGTTGTGTCCTTTATTTTCAAGAAGTTACACATATAGATTCAAACACAGTGCAATAAGATACACGTGTAGAATCTCAGATCGTTTTGTATCGTTATTTTTCAAGTAGTTACACATGTAGTTTCTGACACAGTGTTGTATCGTTAATTTTCAATAAGTTACACGTGTAGTTTTCAGACAGTGTTGTTTCGTTAGTTTTCCAGAAGTTACTAGTGTTGTTTCTCACACAGGGTTGTTTCGTTAGTTTTTAAGAAGTGTGCATTCAGTTTAGAACTCAGAGTTGTATTGTTAGACCAAGAAATGACCTAGATAGATTCTCACACAGTGCTGTGTAGGAGTGAACCCCACAAAGCTATCTGCCCATGATTGGGGGGACAAGTAAATTAACACAGGTAGATATAAAAGGAAGTGAAAGGAAAAGGAGCCTCCCTTTTCTCTTGGAAGCCAGCCATGCTTCTAACTCCTAGCTTGAGCGACTCTCTTGCTGGTAAATGAATATATTGTTTTCCTTATAGCATTGAATATCACCATTATCTGGTGGCTGCTGTGTGGATTCGAAGCCCAAGCCTCTGTGGCCCGTGGCTTCTTTACTTGGCATCTTGAGGTGAGTGTTAATTCGCATTCCAGACACCTGGCCTCTCCCTGCTGCCTCAGCTGCATTATGCATGTTTGCTCCCATTTCTCCTGAATTCCATTAAAATCCTATACCTCCAAAAACGTGGCCATTTCATCTGCAAGAGCGGGACCATGCTACCTCACCTGGCCCTGTCTGCCTCAGGTCTTCTGCTACTGCACAGGATCCCGGGGAGGGACACCACCAACGCTGCAAATGGCCTCCAGGTCTGACACAAAACCTGCTCCCCACCACCTCTGCAAAGGGCCTCCATGAGACCCGCTCCCCACGGCAGCACCCTGGCCATCTGCTGCCTGCGGCCATCTACTGCCGGCACCCCCTGATGACTGCCCAATTCTCTAACTGTCCAGCTCCACAATCACTGATCCACTTCTCACTTCCAGTGACTTAGCAGCTACTAAAGCCACTGCGAACTCCGCTGCAGTGCAGTGAGTCCCCCAACTTCTGCAACTGCTCTTTGTTCCTAAATCTGTTCGCGAAGTTTTCACAGGTTCCTGGAGAAGCATCCGATTTTCCGCAGCGGCAGTGTTTGGCAGTACACCTGCACCATCGGCTGGCCAAGCACAATAACTACAGGTATTTTAATCTGAGGCAAAACAAGAGGTAATTTTTCCAATTTAGGAATCACCAATTGGTGGTAAGAACATCTAATTATGACATGGCAGGTAATTTAACTCTGCAGGATTTTAGAGATTTTGTTACCAATGTGATGGATTATGCAGCAAAAGACAATTATGACATTTTTCATATGTATATGTGTGCCATGCTTGTGATTATTGTGAAAATACATGTAATCACATGGAAGAAACATGTGCATATGATTTAAAAATTAGAGTCACAAGTTCAGGAAAACAGGTGATTTAGTTACCAAAACAGATAATTAGGAATTTGATCAGAACAATCTTCGAGGCACTTTTAATTCAATGTCTACTGCATTTATGGCTATGATTGAGTCTAAACAGGTGTAACTTTCGAAATTAACAGAGTCAATTCAAAAATTATAGTTAAAAAGTCAGGTACAAGTGTAATTATTTAAATTTGATCAGGACAACCTTCGAGACATATTCAATTCAATGTTCACTACATTTATGGCTAAGATGGATTCTAGCCAGGAGGAATTTTCAAAATTAGCTGGGTCAATTCAATCTAGGTCTCACAATAATGACTTTCTAGCAGACCAAATTTGTTTTCTGGATGGAAAAGTAGATGCCTTTGGAGTTTTTAGGGAGGATGGTATGAAAAGCTTGGATTCACGTTTAACTGAACAGTCCAAAGACTTAAAACAACTTTTATCGCAGGAAATCCAAGACTCAATGAACAGTTCAAGGACTTGGAACAAATTTAATGGAGGAAATCCAAGACCTCAATGAACATTCCAAGGACTTGGAACAATTTTTAATGCAGGAAATCCAGACCTAAAGGATGACATGTTTCCAAAATTTCAATCTTTAGAAGATCCATCATCTGAAACATCAGTTGTTGAGTCAACAGATGCTAGGCTATCAGGAAATAAACGAAATATGGCTACTAGACATCCTAAGGTGGCCTTCCCAGTAACCATGGTAGAAAAGCCAGCATCAGGGAGGAAACAAACTGGCTACACTACACATAAATTGGAACCTATTCCCATGAAAGAAATGAAAGCTATAAAATAAGCAATAAAGTCTTTTGGGGTCCCCAGCCCCCTTCAAGGTTTGAAGGCTGGCTTTGAAGCTTCTGAAAGTAAGATTATTGGGTAGAAGCAAATTTTCTGACCCACAAGTCCAAGCTGGTTATGATGAGCATATATTTGATTTATGCAAAACAGCAGCAGTAAATGCTTTGGATAAGGTTCATGAATCGGGGGGAAATTTGAATCATTTTCAAAAGTGAAACAGAGTCCAAGAGAAAGATTCTCTGAATTATTACAAAGATTATCCAGAGCAGTAGATTGACAAATAACTGATCCTAATATTATGCGACTTCTTACAGAATCCTTGGCTTACAAGCATGCAAACCCACCTTACAAACAGCTACTGGGCCATTAAAAGTCAGATCAGCACCATTGGATGAATGGATCTTATATACAACTAATGTTGAGTATGACAATCCAGAGGAAGGAACCTGGATGGGAAAAGCTATTTCTAAAGGATTTAGGAGGAATCAGGATGAAAAATGGCCTATCCCTGAGGAGATACCAAATTGGTTTAGGGAAGCAATCTTCAGACATTTCAAAAGACATCGAAACCTTAGATGTTTTAATTGTGGTAAAATGGGACATTTGAGTAGGAATTGTAGACAAAGAATTCCCAGAAATAATGCTTCTACCAGAAATACTTCACACAGAAAGCCCCAGCATCCTGGTCTCTGCAAGCGGTGTGGAAAAGTGAGCCACTGGAACAAAGAATGTTGGTCAACCACAGACAGACAAGGTAAGCATTGGCCGCCAGTAAATGTGACCAGGGGCTACCCTGTAGCGGCCCTGAGATCAAAGGTGTTTTGATCTTTCCCAGTAACAGGGGAGGACAGCCTCTCTCAGGACAAATATAAAATCCAGAGCCTATTGTAAAGACTAATGACACTGAGGATAATAGAGTAGTTATTGAGGAGGAGCTAGTTGATACTGGAGGAAAGAAAAAAACGTATATTTTGGCAAACTTCTGTGCAATATTGTAGACCCGAATTAGCTGTAAAAACGAATAATAAATTATTTTATGGGGTTTTAGACATTGGAGAAGATGTAACAAAACTGAAAAAAACTGGCCAGTTGGTTGACCCTCTAAAGATGTAAATGTTCAGTTTCTTGGAATTGGGGCCTTATCTCATGTGAAACAAAGTGTCAGATGGATAGAATGTATTGGACAAGAAGGGCAGAGAGGAAGTTTGAGACCACATGTCACCGATAATGCTATGAATCTTTCAGGTCGTGATTTATTACAGCAATGGAATACCCAAGTTAACATCCCTCCTGTATCAGATATGAATCATAGACAAACTCTAGATGGTAGAAGAAACGTTGTAAGGCATTACAGAAACATACAGTCCGTATAAAAAGAGGATGCTAATGTCAAATCTACAGAGCAACTGAAAGCTCTGCCCTTAAAATGGCTAACAGATGAACCTGTCTGGGTAGGTCAATGGCCTAAGACATCTGAGAAGTTAGAGGCTTTAGAGAAGTTACTTCTGGAGCAGCTAGATGCTGGACATATTGAGGAATCAACTACTACATGGAATTCACCTGCTTTGTTGTCAAGAAGAAGTCTGGTAAGTGGAGAATAGTTACTGATCTTAGAGCCATCAACAAGGTAATTCAGCCTATGGGATCTCTACAAGATGGGATGCCACTACCTTCTCTAATACCTAAGGATTGCCCAATTATAGTTATAGACTTAAAAGATTGCTTCTTCACCATACCGTTACAAGAAAACAATAGAGAAAAGTTCTCCTTCACAGTGCCTAAGTATAATAATTTCCAAGCGGTACAGATTTTCCAATGGAAAGTACTGCCTCAAGGTATGTTAAATAGCCCAACTTTGTGTCAATATTTTGTGCATAAACCTCTAGAAATAATCCACAAAAATTTCCACATTCGTTAATATATCATTACATGGATGACATATTACTGTCTGATTCAAATAAGGATACTTTAGAGAAGGTGTTTGAAGCAGTAAAGGAAACTTTGCCTCACTGGGGATTACAAATTGCCCCAGAAAAAATACAAAGAGGAGATTCTATTAACTATTTAGGTTATAAAGTAGACACTCAGAAAATTAGAAAGTACAGATCAGAAGAGATCATTATTGTACTCTTAATGATCTTCAAAAATTTTAGGAGAAATCTCAATTACAGACAATTATCGGTGTAGCATGGCATGATTTAAAACACCTGAAAATGGTTTTAAAAGGAGATAAAAACCTAAACAGCCCACGAATACTATCAGGTGAGTCTGAAAAAAAATAGAATGTGTAGAAAAGAGAATATTAGAAGCAAATGTAGACATTGTGGATCCATAACTGGACTGTATGCTGGTTATTTTACTATCTAGAGAATACCCCTCAGGAATATTAATGCAGAGGGAAGACATCATACTAGAAAGATTATTTCTGCCAGATAAACAGTATAAAAATTTGAAAACATATATAGAAAAAATCTCTATTTGATATTCAAATGTAAGTTTAGGCTTGTTCAACTGACTGGGAAAGACCCAGCTGAAATTATTGTATCTTTAAAAATGATGAAATTTCCTCCTTATGGAAGGATACTGAGTATTGGCAAAGAGCTTGCAGTGACTTTCTGGGAACTATTAGTAATAACCATCCTAAAACAGAGAGAATCAAATTCATAAAGAAAACAATTTGGATTCTTCCACGTATTGTGAGACAAACACCTATTTCTGGAGTTCTAACCTTCTACATGGATGCAAACAAATGAGGTAAGGCAGGGTGTAAATCAGGGAATATAAGTAGTAGTTCAATGCCCTTACAACTCTGTACAAAAAGCTAAATTGTATGACATTCTCATGGTACTTAAGGACTTTACAGAGCCTCTCAATATAGTCATGGATTCTCAGTATGCAGAGAGAGTTGTCTTGCACATTGAAACCTCAGAATTTGTTCTGATGGTACAGAATTAACCTCCTTGTTTTTTGCAATTACAGGAAACCATCAGAAACAGGACTCATCCTAAATATATAACACACATCAAATCCCATACAGGTCTTCCAGGTACTCTAGCACACGGCAATAATAAAATTGATCGTTTATTAATACGTAATGTGTTGGAAGCTTCAGAATTTCATAAGAAACACCATGTTAACACCAAATATTTAAAGAAGGATTTTCTATCACATGGCAACAAGCCAAAGGAATAGTAAGAAATTGCCCCACTTGCACATTATACAATCAAAATCCATTACCATAAGGTTGTAATCCTAAAGTTATTCACAGAAATGAACTTTTTCAAATGGATGTATTTCACTTCCCAGAAATTGGCAGTTTAAAATATGTATACCATACCATAGACACGTTCTCAAGTTTCCAATGGGTTACTGCCCTCAGCACTAAAAAGGCTGATTCTGTTATTACACACCTTATAGAGGTGATGGTTGTTATGTGTATACCTAAAACAATAAAAACTGACAATTCTCCAGCATATGTCTACAGTAAATTGGAACAATTTTTCCAATATTATAATATAAACATGTAACTGGTATAACTTACATTCCCATAGGACAAGCAGTGATTGAAAGATCTAACTGAACCTTAAAAGAGATGCTTCATGAACACCCATGGGCAACAAAGACCCCCAAACACAGGTTACATAATGTTTTACTAATGTTGAATTTTCTTAAAGCTGATGAAAAAGGACAAACTGCAGCAAAAAGACATTGGCCTACAGAGAAGACTTCTGAACTAAACCAACCAGTATATTTTAAAGGATGTTATGTCCTCAGTTAGGAAACTAGGATATGTGTTACGTTAAGGGAGGGGTTTGGCTTTTGTTTCCACAGGAGAAGAAAACCTTTGGGTCCCATCTAAATTAATTAAGATTTGATCAGAACAGAAAATGTCTCAGAAGGAGGAAAGATGACGGATCATCTACATGGTCATATTCCACCATGTACTACTATGTATAAGGAGAACTCATCAAAGGAAAGAGAAGTGTTCTGTTTGTGTCTTTACAAGAAAAATTATTTCTGAACAGTGAAAAAATACTAGGTATATGGATACCTAAAGAAGAAAGGATAGCTACCCAGAGGAACACCAAACATGCAATAATACAACTTGTGATCAATGTCTAAATCTCTCTATTTTGTTATTGTAATTTTAATTTTCTTCGCTTTTTAATATGCCTGAGTCCCAATTCATCTAATTAAGGCTGGCTTTAGAGTTGGATTGGCTCTCCTGCTTTAAACCAAAGCATATTGTTAAAATGCAATTCGGACTTTCTGTATTATATCAAAGAGCCATGGATATAAGACAGAAAAAAACAAAAATAGGGACTGTCACCTGTGTATACTTGATTCTTTTTCTAAAACTACAAATGTAGTTTCTCACATAGTGTTGTATCGTTGATTTTCTAGAATTACACGTGTAGATTCTCAGAAAGTGTTGCTTCCCTAGTATTCAAGAAATTACACTTATAGATTCTTACCCAGTGTTGTATCATTAGTTTTCAATAAGTTACACGTGAGGATTCTCACACAGTGTTATATCGTTGGTTTCCAATAAGTTACAGGTGTAGATTCTCAACCAGTGTTGTATCATTAGTTTTCCGGAAGATAATAATGTAGTTTCTCACACAGAGTTATTTCCTTAATTTTCAAGAAGTTATGCATTCAGTTTAGAAGTCAGAGTTGTATCGTTAGATTTCAAGAGGTTACCTGAATAAATTCTCATACACTGCTGTATCATTAATTTTCAAGAAGTTACACACATAGATTCTCACACAGTATAGTATCTTTTTTTAAGAATGTACACATATAGATTCTCTCACAGTGTTGTATTGTTAGTTTTGATGATGTTACACATGTAGTTTCTCGAACAGCGTTGTGTTGTTAATTTTTATAAGTCACATGTGGAGATTCACACACTGTGTTGTATCTTTAGTTTTCAAGAACTTACATATATAGATTCTCACTCAGTGTTTTATCGTTAGTTTTCAATAAGTTATACATGTGGATTCTCACACAGGGTTGATTTGTGAGATTTCAAGAAGTTATGTATATAGTTTCTCACACAGTGCTGTATCGTTATTTTTGAATATGTTATGAATATAAGTTCTCACCCAATGTTGTATGGTTGGTTTTTACGATCTTACTCAGGTAGTATCCCAAAAAGGATTGTTTCAATGTTTTCAAAAAGTTACGAGAATAGATGTACAGGCAGCTTTGTGTCATTAGTTTTCAAGAAGTTATGCATGTAGATTCAAACACTGAGTTATAACTTTAGTTTACAAGAAGTTACAAATGTAGTTTCTCACATAGTGTTGTACTGTTAATTTTCTAGAATTACACGTGTAGATTCTCATGCAGTGTTGCTTCCCTAGTTTTCAAGTAGTTAAACATGTAGTTTCTCACACAATGTTTTATCATTAGTTTTCAAGTAGTTATAAGTGCAGTTTCTAACACAGGGTTTTATCATTAGTGTTCAAGAAGTTACACATGTAGTTTCTCACACAGTGCTGTATTGTGAGGAGCCGCCCTCACTATCGCTATCGCCATTAGAAGATGGCGCTGACATCCGCTGTCAGTTGGAGTTCACAGTTTAAGCTGTGCCTCACCTGTCATCTGGGGTGATGAGCAAACCACCAATCCCGGCTCTACACATCTCACTCAGAGCTCCTAGGCTTATATAAGGGGCTGGGTTTCTTAGCTTGGGGTCTCCCTTTCAGAAGCTGATCATCTATCTCTCAAGATGTATTAAAGCTTTACTGCAGAAGGATCCGAGTGTCCTGCGTCGTTCTTGCTGGTGAGACGGTAGCGCGGGACATCTGGTGCCGAAACCCGGGAACTCTTCAACATCGCCGGCGCCGCAGGAGACCCCTCGGAAAACGGGGCGGATTCAGAACTGCAGGGACGTAAATTCAGAGAGGTATGCTTGATCCTGAACACCCCTTTTCTCGACTTTGGCCTTAGTTTGTCATCACCGTGGGACGGGTCAGTGGAGGCTTTAATGCTAGTCCTGTTTGTCCTTCTTCTTCATCGTGGCTGGTGCTGACAGAACGGTGCTGTCAGTCTGGTAAAGGAGTCGAGCGCCGTTTTTTAGATAAGCCGCCAGCGCGATGGGATTGTCACAGTCAGTGGTTACTGCCCTACAGACTGTGCTAAAACAAAGAGATCTCAAAATTGCACCACGAACACTTCAAAATTTTGTGAAGGAGGTAGATAGAGTGGCACCATGGTATGCTTGTTCCGGGTCCCTCACTGTGGCCTCATGGAACAAGCTAGGTAAAGAACTAGACAGGAAGCATGCAGAAGGAGATCTCCGCTTAGGTACCAAAGCCATTTGGAAGCTAGTTAAAAACTGCTTGGAGGATGAGGCCTGTCACCCTGCTATAGTAGAAAGTCAGGGAACATTAGAGGAAGTTCAGGATAGCATGTCAGAAACTGAACGGAGTGAGAGAATGGGAGCTCGCAAAAGGAAAGACATGTCTAAGAAAAAAGGCCCTCCCCAAGAAGTTAAGAAAGGGGAGAGAAAGAAGGGAGTGATCATTCACCCCCTAACAAATCTAAGAAAAAGAAAAAGCCAGAATCTAGCCTATACCCTACGGTAGAGCTAGAAGCCTTGGAGCTAGATAATTCCGATCCTGACACTCTGGATTCTACCGAAGAAGGTGGTCTAGAGGAGGAGGTGGCACGGTATGAGGAAGAAAGATATCACCCTGATAGACACCGGCCGCTGAAAACAAAAATGAATGTGAGGCCACCGCCTATAAATCCGGCGGGCTCACGCCCCTCAGCGCCTCCGCAGTATGAGCTTCGGCTGAATACTGGTACTGACTCCTTTTACCTTTAGAGGAACGGAGAAAAATACAAATGGCTTTTCCAGTATTCGAGAATGCGGAAGGCGGAAGAGTACATACCCCGTAGATTACAATCAAATCAAAGAATTGGCCGAATCCGTTCGTAATTATGGGGTCAATGCTAACTTTACCACAATACAGGTGGAAAGGCTTGCTAATTTTGCCATGACTCCCACTGACTGGCAGACGACAGTGAAAGCAGTGCTTCCCAACATGGGACAATACATGGAATGGAAGGCTCTCTGGTATGATGCAGCCCAGGCGCAAGCTAGAGTTAATGCCACGGCTGAAGATGAGAATCAGAGGCAGTGGACATTTGAAATGCTGACAGGTCAGGGTCAACATGCCCTTAATCAAACCAACTACATCTGGGGTGTCTATGGTCAGGTGTCGGCCGCCGCTATTAAAGCATGGAAGGCCCTCACAAAAGGGGAGAATCCAGTGGACACCTTACAAAGATTGTCCAAGGACCCCAAGAGCCATTTTCAGACTTTGTGGCCAGAATGACCGAGGCCGCCGGTCGCATCTTTGGTGATTCAGAACAAGCTATGCCCCTGATTGAGCAACTTGTCTATGAACAAGCAACCCAGGAATGTCGAGCGGCTATCGCCCCTCGCAAAAGCAAAGGTTTACAAGATTGGCTCAGAGTGTGCAGGGAGCTGGGGGGACCCCTAACCAATGCAGGACTAGCTGCCGCCATTTTACAAATGCACAGGCGTAGAGATTTATCTAGTCGAAAAGCTTGTTTTAATTGTGGGAAAATGGGGCACCTTAAGAAAGATTGTCAAGCCCCTGAAAGAACAAGAGAATCGAAGCTTTGCCATCGTTGTGGTAAAGGTTATCATAGGGCTAGTGAATGCAGGTCAGTCCGGGATATGAAAGGGAGGCTTCTGCCCCCTATTGAAGAACCCAAGGTACCCCAATCAAAAAACGGGTCACGGGGCCCATGGTCCCAGGGCCCTCAGAAATATGGGAACCGATTTCAGAAAAGCAATCAAGAGGAAGTAGAGGCTTCCGAGGAACCCCCGGAATGGACTTGCGTGCCGCCTCCGACTTCTTACTCATGCCCCAAATGAATGTTCAACCGGTCCCAGTCCATTCCCCTGGACCTTTGCCCCCTGCCACCATTGGGCTTATTCTGGGCCGTGGCTCCTTAACTTTACAGGGACTCATTATATATCCTGGGATTGTTGACCCGTATCATAAAGAGGAGATTCAAGTTCTCTGTTCTAGCCCTCGGGGTGTATTTTCTATAAAGCAGGGAGATAGAATTGCACAACTGGTGTTGCTGCCCTCCCTCGGGGATGGAGAAACCTACACTTTACAAAAAAGGGCTATGGGATCTTCTGGAAGTGATTCAGCCTATCTGGCTATACCCCTAAATGAGAGACCTACAATAAAATTGTTAATTAATGGAAAAGAATTTGAAGGGATAATGGATACGGGAGCAGACAAAAGCATTATTTCACTCCATTGGTGGCCGAAGTCTTGGCCCACTGTTGTTTCATCTCATTCTCTACAAGGTCTTGGATACCAGTCCTCTCCTGCCATCAGTGCCTCAGCCTTAACCTGGCGGAATGCTGAGGGCAAACAGGGATGTTTTACCCCCTATGTGTTGCCACTCCCTGTAAATTTATGGGGACGGGATGTGTTACAAGCCATGGGCATGACCCTAACTAATGAATACTCCCCCCAGGCATCAGCCATTATGGCAAAGATGGGGTATACAAAGGGTAGAGGCTTGGGTAGGCAAGAACAAGGCAGAATAAAACCCATTACACAACATGGAAATCGGGGTAGAAAAGGACTGGGTTTTATTTAGGGGCCGTTGAGGCTTCACGACCCATACCATGGAAAACAGAGGAGCCGTTATGGGTCTCTCAATGGCCTCTATCCTCTGAAAAATTAGAGGCTGTCACAAGATTAGTGCAAGAACAGGAACGGCTGGGGCATCTAGAGCCTTCTACCTCCCCATGGAATACACCAATTTTTGTTATTAAGAAGAAATCTGGGAAGTGGAGATTACTCCACGACCTGCGGGCCATTAACAATCAGATGCATCTTTTTGGCCCTGTTCAAAGAGGACTTCCTTTGCTTTCTGCACTTCCTCAAGATTGGAAGCTTATTATTATAGATATTAAGGATTGTTTCTTCTCTATTCCACTTTACCCACGGGATAGACCAAGGTTTGCCTTCACTATCCCTTCTCTTAATCATATGGAACCAGACAAGAGATTTCAGTGGAAGGTACTGCCGCAAGGCATGGCCAATAGCCCAACAATATGTCAGCTGTATGTGCAGGAGGCTTTGGAGCCAATTAGGAAGCAATTTACATCTTTAATCGTGATCCATTATATGGACGATATTCTTATTTGTCACAAAGAGTTAGATGTTTTACAAAAGGCTTTTCCCATGCTGGTGGCTGAATTAAAACAGTGGGGATTAGAGATTGCCTCAGAAAAGGTTCAAATTGCAGATACAGGCCTCTTTTTGGGCTCAATGATTACTCCCAAAAATATAGTTCCTCAGAAAATAGAAATTCGCAAAGACCACTTACAAACATTAAATGATTTTCAGAAACTTCTGGGAGATATAAATTGGTTGAGGCCCTTTTTAAAAATTCCATCTGCTGATCTAAAACCCCTCTTCGATCTCCTGGAGGGTGAGCCTCATATCTCCTCACCCAGAAAATTTACCCCTGCCGCCCACCGAGCCTTACAGATGGTGGAAGAGGCCTTACAGGAAGCACAATTACAACGTATTGAGGAGTCACTACCTTTTAATCTGTGTGTTTTTAAGACAGCTCAATTGCCAACTGCAGTCCTGTGGCAACATGGACCATTACTTTGGATTCATCCAAATGCTTCCCCTGCTAAGATTATTGACTGGTACCCTGATGCTGTTGCACAGCTCGCGCTTGCGGAATAAAAGCAGCTGTTACGCATTTTGGCAGGGATCCTGATTCCTTGATTGTGCCTTATACTGCTGCACAAGTTCAGACCTTGGCAGCCACATCTAGTGATTGGGCAGTTTTAGTTACTTCCTTTTCAGGACAAATTGATAATCATTTTCCAAAGCATCCAATTTTACAGTTTGCCCTAAACCAGGCTATAGTGTTTCCACAAGTGACAGCTAAAGACCCACTCCCAGATGGGACTGTGGTGTACACTGATGGATCAAAAACTGGTATGGGAGCTTATGTGGTCAAGGATAGGGTTATATCTAAACAATATAATGAAACTTCACCTCAAGTTGTAGAATGTCTGATAGTACTGGAGGTTCTTGAGGCTTTTCCAGGACCCCTCAATATTGTATCAGATTCCTCTTATGTGGTTAATGCAGTTAATCTCCTTGAGATAGCTGGAATAATAAGATCCTCCAGCAGAGTTGCTAACATCTTTCAGAAGATACAAGCTGCCTTGTTAAATAGGAGATTTCCTGTTTTCATTACCCATGTCCGAGCACATTCTGGACTCCCAGGTCCCATGTCCTTAGGGAATGACTTAGCGGACAAGGCTACAAAGCTGGTGGCCGCTGCCTTGTCTACCCACGCACAAGCAGCAAAAGAGTTCCATCAGCGCTTTCATGTGACGGCTGAGACCTTGCGCCGTCGTTTTGCTCTATCCAGGAAAGAGGCTAGGGAAATTGTTACTCAATGCCAGAATTGCTGCGAATTCTTACCTGCTCCCCACGTGGGAATAAACCCACGTGGCATTAGACCATTGCAGATGTGGCAGATGGATGTTACTCATATTCCCTCTTTTGGAAGGCTTCAATATGTTCATGTTTCTGTTGACACCTGTTCTGGCGTAATGTTCGCCACGCCCCTAACAGGGGAAAAGGCCTCATATGTGATTCAACATTGCCTTGAGGCCTGGAGTGCTTGGGGAAAACCCAGAATTTTAAAAACAGACAATGGACCAGCATATACCTCTCAAAAATTCCGACAGTTTTGTCGGCAAATGGATGTTACCCATCTAACTGGCCTACCTTATAACCCTCAAGGACAGGGCATTGTGGAACGTGCCCATCGTACACTCAAATCATATCTGATTAAACAAAAGGGGAGTATTGAGGATGTTCTACCCTCGGTACCAAGAGTTGCTGTGTCCATGGCACTTTTTACCCTTAATTTCTTGAACTCTGATGCCCAAGGCCACACTGCGGCCGATCGCCACAGTTTAGAGCCTGATAGGCCAAAAGAAATGGTAAAATGGAAAGATGTCTTGACTGATCTCTGGAAAGGCCCGGATCCTATTCTTATAAGATCCAGGGGAGCTGTGTGTGTTTTTCCACAGGAGGAAGAAAACCCCCTGTGGATCCCTGAAAGACTCACTCGAAGAGCTCCTTCACAACTCCAGAATAAGAAGGATGGAGGCCAAGTGGGTGATGAAGACTCTCCTACTCGGGATGATGGTTCCTAGTATGATGGGAGAGTTACGGTGGGCCATCATGTCTACCTTCCCCCTACCGATGCCAGTGATGCATAATGCCCAGGTGTTCCCTAGATTTTTCACAACTAATAGAGAGTTGGGGCTTGCCTTTTTGCCTTTAGATCCTCAGATACAGAGTTTTCAGGATGAGAGAACCTTGTCATTGGTAGGAAGCTTGTGCTTTACTGTGATTTCTTCATTAAAGGATAATTTTATTCATATGGATCCAGAAAGATCTAATGCTAATCCTTTTGAATTAATGGAAGCTGTACTGATCTTTCTCCTATGGCAATGATTGCTGGAGCATATAGTGAGAAGGGACAGATTACTTTTGATTGGAAAGGGGCATTAGGCAACAGTCTGAGTGAGGGACAGAGCTCTGGATCATCTGATTGGTCCTCCTCCAATGTTAAGTATACCCCTTTTAAGAGAACTAATTATTCAGCTGCTCCAATTTGTGTTTGGCTGCCCTTTATTTGGGTTGTGAGTAATGATACCTTAGGTAAGAATCAGAAAGAAATAAATTGCTCTGCTTAGAATTGTTTTTATGCATTATGCTGGGATGCTATTAAGCACCCTTTTGCTTTGGTAATGCGCATGCCTCGATTTGTTCCAGTTCCTGTTGAGGCGCCAAGTAGTTTGAGTTTGTTTAGGGAAAAGCGAGATTTTTGGGATCTCTGCTATTATTGTGGGCCTGATAGCCACCGCCGCGGTTACTGCTTCGGTTACCGCCTCGGCCCTTGCACTTTCTGCCACTGTGCAGACAACTCAAACCATTAATGAACTATCGGCCACTGTGACCATGGTCCTAGATAAACAGGCCACTGCCAATTCTCAGATACAAGGAGGCCTGATGTTGGTAAACCAACAGATTAATTTGGTTCAGGAACAATTGGATATATTGTGGCAGATGGCCCAATTGGGATGTGAACAAAGTTGCCTGGCCTTTGTGTTCACTTCAGTACAATATGAGAATTTTACAAGAGCAGCTAACCTGTCAAAAGCTCTGTCTCAACATTTATTACAGAATTGGACTTTTGAGTTTGAGCAGACACTCCGTGAGTTGAGAGTGGCGATCCTGCAAGTGAATTCGACGCGTCTGGATCTTTCTCTGATGGAAGGCCTCTCCTCCTGGATTTCATCTGCATTTTCTTATTTTAAGGAATGGGTGGGGGTAGGATCATTTAGCCTAGTTCTCTGCTGTGGAATAGTGTTGATGCTTTGGATGGTGTGTAAGCTCAGAGCCCAAACAAAAGAGACAAAGTGATGGTGGCACAAGCACTTGCTGCCTTAGAACACGGAGCCTCCCCTGACATTTGGTTAACCATGTTAAAGCAATAGGTCGCTGGCCTCCCGGCTCTTGCACCCCACGAGGCTAGTCTCATTGCACGGGATAGAGTGGGTAGGCTTCAGCAGCCCAAGGAGTTGCAAGGCTAAGCACTGCACAGGAGAGGTCTGCGGTATAACGACTTTCTCCTGGGAGATAAGTCATCTTGCATGAAGGTTCTATGTCATGATCTCCTTCCCCCAGAAAAACGACATCGGGACTGGTCAGGGCTCCCTCTGGGGATAAGACCCTGGAGAGGAGCTTTGTACATGTTCCAAATTTGCACATGGGGATTTGACCTCTATCTCCACTCCAAAGTTGTGGGTGTCCTATGGCTTCAAAAATAAATGAATAGGGGGAGATGTGAGGAGCCGCCCTCGCTATCGCTATCGCCATTAGAAGATGGCGCTGACATCCGCTGTCAGTTGGAGTTCACCGTTTAAGCTGTGCCTCACCCGTCATCTGGGGTGATGAGCAAACCACCAATCCCGGCTCTACACGTCTCACTCGGAGCTCCTAGGCTTATATAAGGGGCTGGGTTTCTTAGCTTGGGGTCTCCCTTTCAGAAGCTGATCATCTATCTCTCAAGATGTATTAAAGCTTAACTGCAGAAGGATCCGAGTGTCCTGCGTCGTTCTTGCTGGCGAGACGGTAGCGCGGGACACTGTATGATTAGTTTTCAAGAAGTTACACGTGAAGATTCTCAGACAGTGTTATATCGTTAATTTTCAACAAGTTACATGTGTAGATTCCCAGAGAGTTTTGTTTCAATAGTTTTCAAGAAGTAACACTTATGGATTGTGAGAAAGTGTTGTATCGTTAATTTTCAACAAGATATACATGTAGATTCCCAAACAGTTTTGTTTCATCAGTTTTGAAGAAGTTACACTTATGGATTGTCAGACAGTGTTGTATCGTTTTTTTGAAGAATTTATTCGTGTAGATTCTCAAGACAGTGTTGTATCCTTAGTGTTCAAGAAGTTATGCTTATAGATCATCACACAGTGTTGTCTCACTAATTTTCAATAAGTTACATGTGTAGATTCTCACACAGTGTATCATTTTTTTTCAAGAAATTGAAAATCAGGTTTGTATCATTAATTTTCAATAAGATACACGTGTAGATTCTCAGAAAGTGTTGTATCGTTAATTTTCAAGCAGTTACTCATGTAGTTTCTCAGACAGTGCTGTATTGTTAGTTGTCCAGTAGTTATACATTTAGTTTCTCACACAGTATTGTATAGTTAGTTTTCAAGTAGTTACACGTGTAGATTGTCAAACATTGTTGTATCATTAGTTTTCCAGAAGTTACTAATGTAGTTTCTCAACCAGCGTTATTTTTACTTTTCAAGAAGTTATGCATTCAGTTTAGAACTCAGTGTTGTATCATTTAATTTCAAGAATTGATGCTTATAGTTTCTCACACAGTGTTGTGTCAATAGTTTTCAATATGTTACACATGTAGATTCTCAAACAGTTTTGCTTCGTTAATTTTCAATTAGTTACACATGTAGATTCTCAGACAGTGTTGTATTGTTGGTTTTCAAGAAATCACGCTTATAGATCTCAGACAGTGTTGAATCGTTACTTTTCACGTAAGTTACACATGTAGTTTCTTACACAGTGTTGTATCGTTACCATTAATAAGTTATGCTTACACATGAAGATTCTCAGACAGTGTTGTTTTGTTTATTTTGAATAAGATACACGTGTAGATTCTTAGTTTTGTATTGTTAGTTGTCAAGTACTTACACCTGTAGATTCTCAAGACAGTGTTGTATCCTTAGTATTCAAGATTTAAGCTTACAGATTCTCACACAGTTTTGTTTCATTAGTTTTCAAGTAGTTAGACATGTAGTTTCTCAAACAGTGTTGTATCATTAATTTTCTAGTAGGTACACTTGTAGTTCTAACACAGAGTTGTATCATTAATTTTCAATAAGTTACAAGTGTTTATTCTTAGACAGTGTTTTATAATTAATTTTCAATAAGTTACATGTTGCGATTTTCACAGTGTTGCATTGTTAGTTTTCAAGAACGTACGTATATAAATACACACTCTGTGTTGTATCGTTACTTTTCAAGAAGTTACGCTTATAGATTCTCACACAGTGTTGAATCATCATGTATCAATACGTTAAATGTGTAGATTCTCACAAGGTGTTGTATCTTTAATTTTCAATAAGTTACACGTGTAAGTTTTCAGACAGTGTTGTATCGTTAGTTTTCTAGTAGTTTCACATGGTGTATTGTTAGTTGTCCAGTAGATAAACATGTAGTTTCTCACACAGTGTTGTATCTTTACTTTTTAATAAGTTATACGTGTAGATTCTCAGACAGTTTTGTATCGTTGGTTTTCAAGAAGTTAAACATATAGATTCTCACACAGTGTTGTATCTTTTTTTTCAAGAAGTTACAAATATAGATACTCACTCAGGGTTTTATCATTAATTTTCAATAAAATGCACGTGTAGATCCTCAGACAGTGTTGTATCATTAATTTTCAAGTAGTTACAAAGGTAGTTTCTCACACAGTGTTGTATCATTAGGTTTCAATAAATTATATGTTTAGATTCTAACAAGGTGTTGTAGATTTAATTTTCAATAAGATACACGTGTAGAGTCTCAGATAGTGTTGTATCGTTATTTTTCATGTAGTTACACATGTGGTTTATCACACAGTGTTGTATAGTTATTTGTCCAGTAGTTACACATGTAGTTTCTCACATAGTGTTGTATCTTAAGTTTTCATTAAGTTACACATGTGGATTCTCAGACAGTTTTGTATCATTATTTTTCCAAAAGTTACTAATGTAGTTTCTCACATAGAGTTATTTTTTAGTTTTCAGGAAATTATGCATTTAGTTTACAACTCAGTGTTGTATAATTTCAAGAAGTTACACTTATAGTTTCTCACACAGTGTTGTGTCAATAGTTTTAAATATGTTACACATGTAGATTCTCAGACAGTGTTGTTTTGTTAATTTTCAATTAGTTTCACGTGTAGATTCTCAAACAGTGTTGTATCATTAATTTTCAATTAGTTACAGGTGTAGATTCTCAGACAGTGTTGTATCATTGGTTTTCAAGAAGTTATGCTTATAGATCTCAGACAGTGGTTTATCATTAGTTTTCAATATGTTACACATGTAGATTCTCAGGGTGATTTTGTTAAATCTCAATTAGTTCCACGTGTAGCTTCTCAAACAGTGTTGTATCATTTATTTTCAATAAGATACACGTGTAGGTCCTCAGACAGTGTTGTGTCATTAATTTTCAAGTAGTTACAAATGTAGTTTCTCACACAGTGTTGTATCATTAGGTTTCAATAAATTATATGTTTAGATTCTAACAAGGTGTTGTAGATTTAATTTTCAATAAGATACATGTGTAGAGTCTCAGATAGTGTTGTATCGTTATTTTTCATGTAGTTACACATGTAGTTTATCACACAGTGTTGTATAGTTATTTGTCCAGTAGTTACACATGTAGTTTCTCACACAGTGTTGTATCCTAAGTTTTCAATAAGTTACACATGTGGATTCTCAGACAGTTTTGTATCATTAGTTTTCCAAAAGTTACTAATGTAGTTTCTCACATAGAATTATTTTTTAGTTTTCAGGAAATTATGCATTTAGTTTACAACTCAGTGTTGTATAATTTCAATTCAAGAAGTTACACTTATAGTTTCTCACACAGTGTTGTGTCAATAGTTTTAAATATGTTACACATGTAGATTCTCAGACAGTGTTGTATCATTAATTTTCAATTAGTTACAGGTGTAGATTCTCAGACAGTGTTGTTTCATTGGTTTTCAAGGAGTTATGCTTATAGATCTCAGACAGTGTTTTATCATTACTTTTCAATATGTTACACATGTAGATTCTCAGGGTGGTTTTGTTAAATCTCAATTAGTTCCACTTGTAGATTCTCAAAAAGTGTTGTATCATTTATTTTCAATAACATACACGTGTAGATTCTCACACAGTGTTGTATCCTTAATTTTAAATAAGTTTCACGTGTAGATTCTTAGACAGTTTTGTATTGTTAGTTGTCAAGTAAGTATGCCTGTAGATTCTCAAGACAGTGTTGTATCGATTGTATTCAAGATTTACGCTTATAGATTCTCACACAGTGTTGTACCATTATTTTCAATACGTTACACATGTAGCTTCTCTCACAGTGTTGTATCATTAGTTTTCAAGTAATTACACATGTAATTTTTCACACAGTGTTGTATCGTTAGTTTTCAAGAAGTTATGTATGTAGATTTTCAGACAGTATTCTGTCCTTTATTTTCAGGTTGTTACTCATATAGATTCAAACACAGTGTTGGATCATTACTGTTCATTAAGATATAGGTATAGATTCTCAGACTGTGTTGTACCATTAGTTTTCAAGTAGTTAGACATGTAGTTTCTCCAAAAGTGTTGTATCATTAGTTTTCTAGTACTTACACTTTTGGTTTCCAACACAATGTATCATGGATAGCATTCAATAAGTTACACATGTAGATTCTCAGACAGTGATGTATTGTTAATTTTCAAAAAGTTACACGTGGAGATCTTCACATTTTGTTGTATCGTTGGTTTTCCAGAATGTACGTATATAGATACTCACTCAGTATTGTATCATTAGTTTTCAAGAAGTCACATGTGTGGATTCTCAAGTCAGTGTTGTATTATTAGTTTTCAAGAAATTTCTCTTATAGATTCTCACACAGTGTTGTATCATTAGGTTTCAGTACGTTACGTGTCTAGATCCTCACAAGGTGTTGTATCTTTAATTTTCAATAAGTTAGACATGTAGATTCTCAAAAAGTGCTGTATCGTTAGTTTTCAAGTAGTTACACATATAGTTACTCACACACTGTTGAATTGTTAGTTGTCCAGTAGATACACATATAGTTTCTCACACAGTGTTGTATCATTACTTTTTAATAAGTTACACGTGTAGATTCTCAGTGTTGTGTCCTTTATTTTCAAAAAATTACACATATAGATTCAAACACAGTGTTGTATCGTTACTTTTCAATAAGATACACCTGTGGATTCTCAGACAATGTTGTATTGTTAGTTTTCAAGAAGATAAACATGTAGATGTTCACACAGTGTTGTATCGTTAATTTTCAATAAGTTACACGTGTCGTTTCTCAGAGAGTGTTGTATCGTTAGTTTTCCAGAAGTTACTAATGTAGTTTCTCACACAGAGTTATTTCATTAGTTTTCAAGAAGTTACTAATTCAGTTTAGAACTCAGAGTTGGATCGTTATATTTCAAGAAGCTAAATAGATATTCTCACACAGTGCTGTATCATTAGTTTACAAGAAGTTATGCACATACACACTCACACAGAGTTGTATCTTTTGTTTTTAAGTAGTTGCACATGTACATTCTCTCACAGTGTTGTTTCGTTTCTTTTTCAAACAGTGTTGTGCCATTAAGTTTTACAAGTTACCCATTGAGATTCTCACAATGTGTTGTATCATTAGTTTCCAATTATTTACGTATATAGACTCTCATTCAGTGTTGCATTGTTAGTTTTCAAGAAGTTACACATGTGGATTCTTACACAGTGTTGTGTCCTTTATTTTCAAGGAGTTACACAAATAGATTCAAACATAAGGTTTTATCATTACTTCTCAATAAGATACAGATGTCGTTTCTCACACTGTTGTATCGTTAGTTTCAAAAAGTTACACGTGTAGATTCTAGCGCACTGTTGTACAGGTACTTTTCAAGAACTTACATATATAGATTCTCACTCAGTGTTCCATGGTTAGTTTTCAAGAAATTACACTTGGAGATTCTCAAACAGTGTTATATCATTTGTTTTCAATATGTTACATGTGTAGATTCACACACAGTGTGGTATCGTTATTTTTCAAGTAGTTACACATGTAGATTTACACACAGTGTTGTATTGTTAGGTTTCAAGGTGTTACACATGTAGTTTCTCAAACAGTGTTCTGTCTATAATTTTTATAAGTTACACGTGGAGATATTCACAATGTGTTGCATCGTTAGTTTTCAAGAACTTATGTATATAGATTCTCACTCAGTGTTTAATCGGTAGTTTTCAGGAAGTTAAATGGGTGGATTCTCCAGACAGTATCATTAGGATTCAAAACTTTACATTTATAGATTCTCACACAGTGTTGTATCATTAGTTTTCAGTAAGTTAAACATGTAGTTTCTCACACAGTGTTGTATCGTTCTGACAGGAGTTAGATGGTATCTCAGTCACAAAAAGAGAAACATGGCATGTACTCTCGCATATATGAATTTTAGACATAGATCTAGGGAGTGCCCCACTACAATCCCATGGCCAGAGAGTTTAGGAAACAGAAACTTCATTCATTGGCTGATAGAAGAAGAGGCAGACTCCCACGGTTTAGTACTGAGCTGAACTCAAGAAAGCCAGTAACAGAGAGGGAGGACTGATGACCTAAGGGATTAAGACTGGGCTGGTTTATCCCCCAGAACCAGCTGACCTCACAAAGGTTAACTCTTGAATCCCAGTATGATGCCTGGGAATCCAGCATGGGTCTGATCAAGACCCCCTGAATGTGGGTGTAAGTGAGGAGGCCTTGGTAATCTATTGAGCCTTGGGCAGTAGATCAGTACTCATCCCGAGTATACTCATGGACTTCAGACTCCAATCCAACAATGTGAGGGGCACTCTCACCCTGAAGTCTTGGGGGAGGGTCTTGGCCTTGCCCTGGATGTATTGACAGACTATGGACACCACCATGGAGTACCTCACCCTCCCTGGGTAAATGAGGGGATAATGGGCATTTTCTCACGCAGTGTTGTCTCGCTAGTTTTCAAGTACTTACACAATTAGTTTGTCACACAGTATTGAATCGTTAGTTTTCAATAAGTTGCAAGTGTAGATTTTAAGACAGTGTTGTCTTGTTAGTTTTCAAGGAATTACCAATGTGGAATCTCAAGACAGTTTTGTATCCTTAGCATTAAAGAATTTATGCTTATAGATATTTACACGGTGTTGTACCATTAATTTTCAATACACTACACGTGTAGATTCTCACACAGTATTGTATCTATAATTTTCAATAAGTTACACATGTAGATTCTCAAACAGTGTTGTGTCCTTTATTTTCAAGTAGTTATGCATGTAGATATAACCACAGTGTTGTAGCATTTCTTTTCAATAAGATACACATGCAGATTCTCAGACAGTGTTGTATAGTTAATTTTCAACAAGTTACACGTGTAGATGCTCACCCAGTGTTGTATCGTTAATTTTCATTAAGTTACACATGTAGATTCTCAGACAGTGTTGTATCATTAGTTTGCCAGTAATTACTAATTTATTCTCACAGAGTTATTTCGTTTGTCTTCAAGAAGTTATGCATTCAGTTTAGAACCCAGAGTTGTATTGTTATATTTCAAGAACTTAGATAGATTCTCACATTGTGTTGTATCGTTAGTTTTCAAGAACTTACATATATAGATTCTCACACACTGTTGTATTGTTAATTTTGAAGAAGTTATGAATTCAGTTTAGAACTAGGTGTTGTATCATAGTTTTCAAGATGTTATGTTACACGTGTAGATTCTCACACAATGTTGTCTTGTTAGTTTTCAAGGAGTTATGTATATAGATTCTCACAGTGCTGTATCGTTACTTTTTAATAAGTTTCAAATATAGAGTCTCACACAATGTTGTATCATTTGTTTTCAAGGTGTTACACATGTAGTTTCCCACAAAGTGTTGTTTCCTTTGTTTTCAATAAGTTACGTGTATAGATGTGCAGGCAGCTTTGTATCATTAGTTTTCAATAAGTTACACACGTAGTTTCACTCAATGTGTTGTATCATTACTTTTCAAGAAGATACACATATAGTTTTTCAAACAGTGTAGTATCGTTAGTTTTCAGTAAGTTATACGTGTAGATTCTCAGACAGTGTTGTTTCATTAATTTTCAATTAGTTACACGTTTAGATTCTCACAGTGTTGTATTGTTAATTTTCAGTAAGTAACATGTGTAGATTCTCAGAGAGTGTTGTATAGTTAGTTTTCACGAAGTTACACATGTAGATTCTCAGCCAGTCGTGTATCATTAGTATTCAAGTAGTTACACAAGTAGTTTCTCACACAGTGTTGTATTGTTAGTTTTCAGTAAGTTACATGTGGAGATTATCACACAGCATTGTATTGTTAGTTTTCAGTAAGTTACACGTGGAGATTATCACACAGCGTTTTATTGTTAGTTTTCAATAATGTACACGAGTAGAATCTCACACACCATGGCATCCTTAGTTTTCAATAAGGATCACGTGAATAACCTCACACAGCGTTATAGGGTTAGTTTTCCATAAGTTACACGTGCAGATTATCACACAGCGTTATAGCGTTAGTTTTCATTAAGTTACACCTGTAGAATCAATCACAGATAGTGTTGTATCGTTAGTTTTCAATAAGGTACACATGAAGAATCTCACACAGAATTGTTTCCTTAGTTTTCAATGAGGTACACATGTAGAATCTCATACAGAGTTGTATCGTTAATTTTCAAAAAGTTACGCATGTAGTTCCTCACACAGTGTTGTATTGATGGTTTTTAAGAAGTATCGCTTATAGATTCTCACACAGATTTGTCTTGTTAGTTTTCAGCAAGTTACGTATTTACTTTCTCTTACTTTCTCACACAGTGTTGTAATGATAATTTCCAAGAAGTTACAGATGTAGTTTCTAACACAAGGTTATAAAGCTAGTTTTGAAGAAGTTACATGTGTAGATACTCACACAGCGTTGCATCGTTAGTTTTCAATAAGTTACACGTGTAGATTATCACACAGCTTGTATTGCTAGTTTTCAAGGAGGTACACGTGTTGAATCTCACACAGGTTTGTATCGTTATAAAAAAACAAATAAAGTAATAATAGATGAATAAATAAGCCACGTAAAGATGGAAAATACACAGAGAATCTGGATACTGTATGCTATTGTGTTTTTCAGTTTTTTCATTGCTCAGGAAGGAACAGCTACTAAAGTACACTTGATTATAAATGCTGCTGAATTAATCCAACTTCTATCTTTTGAAAATGCCTTGACTTCAAAATTTAAGTATAAGAATATGTTACTTGGGAAAGGAGATTTTACTTATGTTTCCACAGAAAATGAAAAGCTGAGTATTCCTTCAGGGCTTCTGTAGTTTGATGAACCAAGACCTCCGGAAGCAGTGGGCCAGATTTCCAAAAATTGAGACAGCTAAGATGATGCAGCTTTATAGACCACGAAAATAAGGACTTATACAGGTTTCTGAATTTTGTCACGATCCCCATAGTATGAACAGCGCCTCCTTCCAGCATGAAGCAGTTTGGAATGAGCAACGTCCTAATTCCCATCTTGTTTATAAATCTTTGTTTTCATTTAAATGGGGTTGTTTATAATTGGCTAATGATCACAGCTGATCTCTTGTTAATGGTAAAAAGGGGAATTATGTTATGGGTATGGTTTTTCATTTATTGTTACAAATTCAAGGTCAATTTTGTGATGTGTATATTTCTCCTCTTGATTAAGTATTGTGCTTATCCTGATCTTTTAAAATGTAATGCGTAATTAAATACAGATTATAGTTACTTATAATAGTCAGAATTTATAGTTAGGTAAGTTAGGTTTTCTAGATATAAAGAAATATATTTGAGATAGATAGGCAGTCTTCAAACCTTTCAATGACCTTCAGAAAATGACATTTAAAATGGTTTAATGTTTTTTTCTTAATAATGAGAAATGTCTGCTCCTGGCAGGACCAATTACGTCTGAGAGGAAGATGGGCATCGAAGAAACTTGTTATGGAGTCTACTTTCAACATGGCAAGATTAGCCATTTGGGCAAGAAACTGCTCTTGCCTAGACTTTTTGACTGTTGCTGTATAAACTGGACATGCAGGACCCACAGGGAAGTGACTGCTGAACTCAGTCTTACAGGGTTCCTGCTTCATGGAAGAGTCTACAAGACTTTCTGCAGGACACAGATAAATGACTGACAGACTGCCAATGCAGATGGAAAGTTTTGAAATTTCCTGATTTGCTGAGAAATCTTCTGGATACATTGTGGCCTATGGGCTGAAGATGGATGTCCCAGCATTACAGAGGAACTTCGGGTGACTGTCCAGGCAGTAAGATATCTCGGTCAATCCTAGTGTTTATATGTTATCCTTCTGTGGTCTTTGATGGAGTTGAAGACAGAGAGTTATAATTATAGTTTTCCTTAGTTATGATAAAAGATAAGCTACATATAGAACTTTGGACTCACAAAGATGGGATGGATGATATTTTTTTAACCCTAACCCTAACCCTTGCTAAAACATTGTAACTATGTTCTTACTTAATAATTGTTCTGTTATATACAATTTGACTATGTTAAAGTTAAGAGCTTTCTTTTTGTTTATACAGAAAAGAGGAGATGTTGGGGAAGTCTTTTGCCAATAAAGCACTGTTGAGCCAATAGGAATCTAGATAGGTGGGACTAGGAGTCCAAGAGGACTCTGGGAAGGAAAAACACAGGAGAGTCAACATGTAACGCCATGGGGTAGGAAGCCCGGAATTATTCTCCAGTTAGAAATATACTTAGATTAACAATGATGGGGTAATTACTTAAGTCAGAGCTAGCCAGTAAGAAACAAACAAGGCCAAAAGCTTCATAATTAATACAGACTCCTGTGTATTTATTTGGGACTGATGCGGCGGCTCTAGAACCAGGCTGGTGGGAAGCCTTCTCTCAAGGAAAAGGCTTCTCTTTACAGGTACTCGTGTAGAATCTCACACAACGTTGTATTGACAGTTTTGAAGAATTTACTCATGTAGTTTCTCACACAGTGTTGTATCGCTTGTTTAAGTAGTTATGCTTATAGATTCTCACACATTATTGTATCGTTAGTTATCAATAAAGTACACGTGTAGATTCTCAAGCAGCATTGTATCGTTAGTTTCAATAAGGTACACGTGTAGAAGCTCACACAGCGTTTTATAGTTAGTTTTCAAGAAATTACCCATTTAGTTTTTCAAACAGTGTTGTGTTGATATTTTCCAAGAGGTTACATGGCTAGATTCTTACACTGTGTTGTATCATTAGTTTTCCATAAGTTACACGTGTAGATATTTACACAGTGTTGTATCGTTAGTTTCCAATAAGTTACACCTAAAGATTCTCACACAGCATTGTATCTTTAGTTTTCGATAAGGTGCACGTGTTGAAACTCACACAGCGTTGTATTGTTAATTTTCAATAAGGTATAGGTGTAGATTATCATATAGCGTTGTAGCATTACTTTTCTTTTTTCATACATTTAGTTTTTTTAACATATACATGCAAATATTTTCTTTTTTAAATTTATTTTTCAGTTTAAATTTAGATAAGAAACAAGGTTGCTTCACAAGTCAGTTCCAGGTCCCTCTCCCTTTCCCTCCCCTCCTCCCATGCCCTCCCCCCAGCCCCCCATTATCCCCTCATTTGCCTGTAGATTCTCACACAGCCTTGTGTCCTTAGCTTTCATTAGCTACATGTGTAGAATCTCACACATAGCTGTATCGTTAGTCTTCAATAAAGTACACGTGTAGATTCTCACACAGAGTTGTATCATTAGTTTTCAATAAGGTACACATGTAGAATCGCACCACAGGTTTGTATCGTTAGTTTTCAATAAGGTACATGTGTAGAATATCACACAGCCTCATATCATTAGTCTTCAATAAGGTACACGTGTAGATTATCACACAGCATTGTACCATTAGTTTTCAATAATGTACATATGTAGATTCTCACAAAGCATTGTATCACTAGTTTTCAAGAAATTACCCGTGTAGTTTCTCACACAGTGTTGTTTCCAAGAAGTTACTCGGGTAGATTTTTAAACTGTGTTGTATTGTTAGTTTTCAATATGTTACACATGTAGATTCTCACACAACTTTGCTTCATTAGTTTTCAATAAGGTACACATGTAGAATCTCTCAAATAGTTGTATCCTTAGTTTTCACTTAGTTACACGAATAGCTTATCACACAGCGTTGTATCGTTAGTTTTCAATAAGTTACACGTGTAGAATTGCACACAGTATTGTGTCGTTATTTATTGTTATTTACACGTGTAGATTTTTACACAATGTTGGATCATTTGTTTTCAATAAGTTACACATTTAGAATCTCACACAGTGTAGTTTATTTAGTTTTCAATAAGGTAAACGTGTAGAATGTCACACAGCGTTGTATCGTTAGTTTTCAAGAATTTATGCATAATTTCTCAAACAGTGTTGTGTCACTAGTTTCGAACATGTTACATGGGTAGATTCTTAAACTGTGTAATATCGTTAGTTTTCAATAAGTTACAGGTGTAGATACTTACACAATTTTCTCTCTTTGGTTTTCAATAAGTTACACGTGTAGATTCTCACTCAGAGTTTTGTCATTAGTTTTCAGTAAGGTCCACCTGAAGAATCTTAAACAGAGTTGTTTTCTTAGTTTTCAAGAAGTTACATAGGCAGTTTCTCAAAAAGTGTGGTATCGCTATTTTCAAGTAGGTACACTTATAGATTCTCACACAGTTTTGAATTTCTAATTTTCAAGAAAATAGGCATGTAGTTTCTCACACAGTGTTGTATCGATATTTTCCAAGAAGTTACTCGTGTAGATTCTCAAACAGCGTTGTATCATTAGTTTTCAATAAGTTACACCTGTAAATTTTCACACAGATTTGAATCTTTAGTTTTCCATAAGGTATACATGTAGATTCTCACACAGCACTGTATCGTTAGTTTTCAATAAGTTACAAGTGTAGATTCTCACACAGTGTTGCATCATAAGTTTTCAAGAAATTAGGCATGTTGTTTCTCACACAGTGTTATGTCGATAGTTTCCAAGAACTTAAACGGGTAGATTCTTAAACTGTGTTTTTTTGTTAGTTTTCAACAAGTTACATGTGTAGATACTTAAATAGTGTTGTGTCTTTTGCTTTCAATAAGTTACATTTATAGATTCTCACACAGCATTGTACCATTACTTTTCAATAAGGTACATATGTAGATTCTCACACAGCATTGTATCGCTAGTTTTCAATAAGGGACACGGGTAGACTCGCACACTGGGTTGTATCATTTGTTTTCAATAAGGTAGATGTGTAGAATCTCACACAGCATTGTATCCTTAACTCTTAAATAAGTTACACGTGTAGAATTGCACACAATGTTGTGTTATTAGTTTTTAATATTTTAAAGTTGTAGATTCTCACACAGTGTTGGATCGTTATTTTTTAATTAGTTACACCTGTAGAATCTCACACAGCGTTGTATCGTTAGTCTTCAATAATTTACACGTGTAGATTATCACACAGCCTTTTATAATTAGTTTTCTATAAGCCACACGTCTAGAATCCCACACAGTGTTGTGTTGTTAGTTTTCAATAATTTACACGTGTAGATTCTCACACAGTTTTGGATCGTTATTTTTCAATAAGTTACACCTGTAGATTCTCACATAGCAGTGAATAAGTCAGTTTTCAATAAGGTACATGTGTAGAATCTCACACAGGTTTGTATCGTTACTTTTCAGTATGGTAATTGTGTAGAATCACTCACTGCATTGTATCATTAGTTTTCAAGGAGGTACATGTGTAGAATCTCACATAGCATTTTATCGTTATTTATCAATAAGGTACACGTGTAGGTTCTCACAGCATTGTATCGTTAGTTTTCGATAAGGTGCACGTGTTGAAACTCACACATCATTGTATTGTTAATTTTCAATAAGGTACACGTGTAGATTATTACATAGCGTTGTATCATTAGTTTTCAATAAGGTACACGTGTAGAATCTCACACAGCATTGTATCGTTTGTCTTTAATAAGTTACATACCGTTGTAGCATTAATTTTCAAGAAGTTATGCATGTAGTTCCTCACACAGTGTTGTATTGATGGTTTTTAAGAAGTATCGCTTATAGATTCTCACACAGACTGTGGATACTTACACAGTGTTGTATCTTTAGTTTTCAATAAGTTACACCTGTAGATTCTCATACAGCTTGTATTGCTAGTTTTCAATGAGGGACACGTGTAGAATCTCACACAGCATAGTATCGTTAGTCTTCAATAAGGTACCCATGTAGATCATCACACAGCGTTGTTTCATTAGTTTTCAATAATTTACATATGTAGAATCTCACACACTGTTGGTTCATTAGATTTCAATAAGTACAACATGGAATTTTATCGTTAGTTTTCAAGAAATTATGCATGTGGTTTCGCAAACAGTGTTGGGTCAATAGTTTCCAAGAAGTTACTCGGGTAGATTCTTAAACTGGATTGTATAGTTTGTTTTCAATAAGTTACACGTGTAGATACTTACACACTGTTGTATCGTTAGTTTTTAATAATTTATACCAGCAGAAGCTCACACAGCTTTGTATAGTTAGTTTTCAATAAGGTACACGTGTAGAATTCTCAAATCTTTTTATCGTTAGTTTTCAATATGTTACACGCATAGATTTTCACACAGCATTATAACGGTAGATTTCAATAAGTTACACGTGTAGATTATCACACAGCGTTGTAGCATTAGCTTTCAATAAGTTCCACCTGTAGAATCGCACACAGTATTGTGTCGGTAGTTATTATTTACACGTATAGATTCTCACACAATGTTGGATCATTTGTTTTCAATAAGTTACACCTGTAGATTCTCACACAGCCTTGTATCATTAGTTTTCAATACGGAACACGTGTAGATTCTCACACAGCATCGTATACTTACTTTTCGATAAAGTGCACGTGTTGAAACAGAGTTGTATCTTCAGTGTTCAATAAGGTACACATGTAGATTATCACACAACGTTGTTTCATTAGTTTCCAATAATTTACATATGTAGAATCTCACACAGTGTTGGATCATTAGTTTTCAATAAGTACACCTGTAGATGCTCACACGGCATTGTATTGTTAGCTTTCAAGAAATTACGCATGTAGTTTCTCAAACAGTGTTGTGTCGATAGTTTTCAATAAGGTACACGTGTAGATTATCACACAATGTTGTTTCATTAGTTTTCAATAATTTACACCTGTAGAATATCACACAGCTTTGTATCGTTTGGTTTCAATAACATACTTGTGTAGAATCTCTCCAATCATTGTATCCTTAGTTTTCAGTACGTTACACGTGTAGATTATCACACAGCGTTGTAGCATTAGTTTTCCATATGTTCCTCCTGTAGAATTGCACACAGTATTGTGTCGGTAGTTTTTATTTACACGTGTAGATTCTCACACAATGTTGGAGCATTTGTTTTCAATAAGTTACACCTGTAGATTCTCACACAGCATTTTATCCTTAGTTTTCAATAAGGTACACGTGTAGAATCTCATACAGCTTTGTAACGTCAGTTTTCAAGAATTTACGCATATAGCTGCTCATACCCCGTTGTATCGCTTGTTTTCAACTAGTTAAACTTATAGATTCTCACACATTGTTGAGTCTAACAAAGCATTGTATCGTTATTTTTTGATAAAGTGTACATGTATAATCTCACACAGCGTTGTATCTTTAGTTTTCAATAAGGTACACGTGTAGATTATCACACAGCATTGTAGCTTTAGTTTTCAATAAAGTATATGTTTAAAATCTCTCAAATCGTTGTATTGTTTGTTTTCAATAAGTTACAGGTATAGGTTATCACACAGCGTTGTAGTGTTAGATTTCAATAAAGTACACGTGTAGAATCTCTCAAATAGGTGTATTGTTTGTTTTCAATAGGTTACACGTGTAGATTATCACACAGCGTTGTAATTTCAGTTTTCAATAAGGTACACGTGTATTATCGTACACAGTGTTGTATAGCTTTCCATAAGTTACACATGTAGTTTCTCACACAGTGTTGTATCTTTAGTTTTCAATAAGCTATACGTGTAGATTCTCACACAGTGTTGTATCATTAGTTTTCAAGAAATTACACATGTATTTTCTCACACAGTGTTGTGTGGATAGTTTCCAAGATGTTACACGGGTAGATTCTTAAACTGTGCTGTATTGGCTGTATTGTTAGTTTTCACTAAGTTACACGTGTATACACTTACACAGTTTTGTATGTTTATTTTTCAATAAGTTACACCTGAAGATTCTCACGCAGAGTTGTGTTGTTAGTTTTCAATAAGGAACAGGTGTAGTTTCTCATACAGTCTTGTATCATTAGTTTTCACAGAGTGTTGTATCATTTTTTTCAAGAAGTTACACGTATAGTTTCTCACATAGTGTTGTATCGTTAGTTTTCAATAAGGTAGTCGTGTAGTTTCTCAGAGTGTGGTATTGTTACTTTTCAAGAAGGTATGCTTACAGATTCTCACAAAGTACTGTATCTTTAATTTTAATAAGTTCCAAGTGTAGGTTCTCACACAATGTTTTATCGTTAATTGTCAAGAAATTATGCGTGTAGTTACTCACACAGTGTGTCATGATAATTACCAAGAAGTAACACTGGAAGATTCTTAAACTGTGTTGTATCGTTATTTTCCATAGGTTACACGTGTAGATACTTACACAGTGTTGTATCTTTAGTTTTCAATAAGTTACACCTGTAGATTCTCACACAGAGTTGTGTCGTTAGTTTTCAATATGGTACACATTTAGAATCTCAAAGAGCGTTGTTTTGTTAGTTTTGAAGAAGCTAGGCATGTAGATTCTCAAACAGTGTTGTGTCACTAGTTTTCAAGTAGTTACACTTACGGATTCTCACACAGTTTTTTATCGTTAGTTTTCATGAAATTATGCAAGTAATTTCTCACACAGTTTTGTATCAATATTTTCCAAGAAGTTACACGGGTAGATTCTCAAACTGTGTTGTATCATTCGTTTTCAATGAGGTACACGTGTAGATTCTCAAACATCGTTGTATCGTTAGTTTTCAATTAGTTACACCTGCAGATTGTCACACAAGTTTATATTGATAGTTTCCAATAGTTTACACTTGTTTATTCTCACACAGCATTATGTCATTGGTTTTCAATAAGACACATGTGCAGAATCTCATACATTGCTGTATCGTTAGTTATCAATAATGTAAACATGTAGATACTCACAGAGTGATGTATCATTAGTTGTCAATAAGGTACACCTGTAGAATCTCACACTTCTTTGTATGGTTAGTTTTCAATAAGTTACACGTGTAGAATTGCACATAGTGTTGTGTCGTTAATTTTTAATTATTTACACGTGAAGATTCTCACATAGTGTTGGATTCTTGGTTTTCAATAAGTTACACTTGTAGATTCTCACACAGCATTGTATCGTTTGTTTTCAATACTGTAAACTTTTAGAATCTCACACAGTGTTGTATCGTATGTTTTCAATAAGGTACACATGTAGAATCTCACACAGCCTTGTATTGTTAGTTTTCAATAAGTTGCACCTGTAGATTCTCACACCGCATTGTATCCCTAGTTTTTAATAAGGTACACGTGTAGAATATACACAGTGTTATATCGTTAGTTTTCAATAAGGTACACGTGTAGAATCTCACACAGCGTTGTATCTTTAGTTTTAAAGAGTTTAAGCATTTAGTTTCTCACACTGTGTTTTATCGCTTGCTTTCAAGTAGTTACACTTATAGATTGTCAAAAAGCATTGCATCGTTAGTTTTCAATAAGGTGCACGTGTTGAATATCACACAGCCTTGTATCATTTGTTTTCAATATGATACACATGTAGATTATCACACAGCGATGTAGCATTAGTTTTCAATAGTTGTATGTGTAGAAGCTCACACACTGTTGTATCTTTAGTTTTCAATACTTTACACATGTAGATTCCCACACAGTGTTGTATCGTTAGTTTTCAAGAAGTTATGAGTTTACATTCTCAAACAGTATTGTATTGTTTATATTCAAGAAGTTACATATACAGATTCTCACATAGTGTTGAATCATTAGTTTTCAAGAAATTATGCATGAAGTTTCTCACACAGTGTTGTATTGTTAGTTTCCAAAAGTTACATATACAGATTCTCAGACAGTGTTTTATCTCTAGCTTTCAAGAAGTTACCAATGAACTTTCTCACACGGTGTTGTATTGTTTGCTTTCAAGTAATTTCCCATGTAGTTTCTCTCACAGGGTTGTATCGTTGGTTTTCAAGATGTTAAGCGTATAAATTCTCAAACAGTGTTCTTTCGTTTATTTTCGAGAATTTACACATGTAGGTTCTCAACCCTATCCCTAACCCTAACCCAACCCTAATGCTAACCCTACCCTAACCCTAACCCTAAACCTAACCCTATCCCTAACCATAAACCTAACCCTAAACCTAATCCTAACCCTAACCCTAATCATAACCCTAACCCTGTCCCTAATCTAACCCTACCAGTTAGATTTCAAGTAGTTACACCAGGAATATTGCATAGAGTTTTGTAAAGTTTCTTTTCAATAAGTTATGTGTATAGATTCTCACACAGTGTTCTATCTTTGCTTTTCATGGAATTACGCATGGAGTTTCTCATAGAGTTTTATATATTTTGTCTCAATAAGTTACACTAGTAGATTCTCACACAGGGTTGTATCATTAGTTTTCAATAAGTTACACGTGTAGATTCTCAAACTGTGTTGTATCATTTGTTTTCAAGAACTTACGCATGTAGTTTCTAACACTGTGCTGTATCGTTAGTTTTCAATGAGTTACACGTGTAGACTCTCACACTGTGTTGTATCCTAGTTTTCAAAAGTTACGAATATAGATTCTTACACAGAGTTGTAACCTTAGTTTTCAAGAAGTTACACATGTAGTTGCTCTCACAGTGTTGTATGGTTTGTTTTCAAAGACTTACGCATGTAGTTTCTAACACAGTGTTGTATAATTAGTATTCAATAAGTTACACGTGGAGATTCTCACACAGTGTTGTATGTTCATTTTCAATAAGATACACGTGTAGAGCATCACACAGTGTTGTATCATGAATTTTCAAGAAGGTACTATTGTAGATACTCACACAGAGTTATTTCATTAGTTTTCCAAGAAGTTATGTTAGGAGATTCGAACTCATTGTTGTATCATTAGTTTTCAAGTACTTATGTATATAGATTTTCAGACAGTGTTGTATTGTTAGTTTTCAAGAAGTTATGCATGAAGTTTCTCACACAATGTTGTATCGTTAGTTTTGAAGCATTTTCCCATGAAGTTTCTCACACAATGTTGTATCGTTAGTTTTGAAGCATTTTCCAATGCAGTTCTTCACACAGGGTTGTATCGTTGGTTTTCAAGAAGTTAAGCATATAGATTCTCAAAGACTGTTCTATACTTAATTTTCCAGAAGTTACACATTTAGGTTCTCAACTCTAACCCTAACCCTAACCCTAACCCAACCCTAATTCCAACCCTAATCCTAACCCTAACCCTAACACTAACCCTAACCCTAACCCTAAATCTGCCAGTTAGGTTTCAAGTAGTTATATTTGGAGTTTAGCATAGAGGTTTGTACAGTTACTTTTCAATAAGTTATACATATAGATTCTCACACAATGTTATATAATTACTTTTCATGGAATTACACATGAAGTTACTCATAGAGTTTTATATAGTGTGATTACAAGAAATTACACATGTAGATTATCACACAGTTATGTGCTGTTAATTATCAAGAAGTTACGCTTATAAATTCTCACACAGTGTTTTATCGTTTGTTTTCAAGAAGTTACACTAGTAGATTTCGCACAGGGTTGTATCGATAGTTTTCAATAAGTTACACGTGTATATACTCACACTGTGTTGTATCATTTATTTTCAAGAACATATGCATGTAGGTTATAAGGCTGAGGTGTATCGTTACGTTTAAATAAGTTACACGTGTAGATTCTCACACTGTGTTGTATCATTAATTTTCAATAAGATACACGTGTAGATTTTCACACAGTGTGGTATTGTTAGTTTTCAAGAAGCTACACTTGTAGATACTCACACAATGTTGTGCAAATTGTTTCCAAGAAGTCACACTTGGAGATTATCACACAGGGTTGCGTTTTTAGTTTTCAAAAAGATATGCATGTAGTTTCTCATAGAGTGTTCTATAGTTATTTTTTCAAGAGTTAGCAACGTAGTTTCTCACACAGCGTTGTATCATTAGTTTTCAAGAAGTAACACTTATAGATTCACACACAGGTTTGTATCCTTAGTTCAAGAAGTTAGGTATATAGATTGTCAGACAGTGTTGTATCTTTAGTTTTCAAGAAGTTACGCATGAATTTTCTCACACAGTGTTGTATCATTTGATTTCAAGAAGATACTCATGTAGTTTATCAAACTGTGTGGTATCGTATTTTTCAATACGTTACACGTCTAGTTTCTCACACAGTGTTGTATCATTAATTTTCAAGAAGTTACACTTGTAGATTCTCACACAGTGTTGTATCGTTTGTTTTCAAGAAGGTGCTAGTATAATTTCTCACACAGGGTTATTTCATTGGTTTTCAAGAAGTTATGCATGTAGATTCTCACACCGTGTTGTATTGTTTGTTTTCAAGATGTTACAATTGTAGATTCTCACACAGATTTGGATCGTTCATTTTCAATTAGTTACACGTGTAGAATCTCACACAATGTTGTTTCGTTAATTTTCAATAAGTTACACGTGTAGATTTTCACACAGTATTGTATCGATAATTTTCCTTAAGATACACGTTTAGATTCTCAGACAGTGTTGTATCGTTAGTTTTCAAGAAGGTAAACATGTAGTTTCTCACACAGTGTTGTATGGCTTCTTTTCAAGATGTTACAATTGGAGATTTTCACACAGTATTGTGTCGTTAGTTTTCAAGAAGATATGCATGTAGTTCTGTAGTGTTCTGTAGTTAATTTTTCAAGAAGTTACCAATGTAGTTTCTCACAGAAAGTTGCTTCATTTGTTTTCAAGAAGTTACACTTATAGATTCTCACAAAGTTTTGTATCGTTAGTTTTCAAGAAGTTACTAATGTAGTTTCTCACAGAGTCATTTCATTAGTTTTCAAGAAGATAAGCGTGAAGTTTCTCAGACAGCGTTGTATCTTTAGTTTTCAAGAAGTTACGCGTATAGATTCACACAGAGTGTTGTATCGTTAGTTTTTAAGATGTTAGGTATATAGATTCTCAGAGAGTGTTGTATTGTTAGTTTTCAAAAAGTTACTCATGATGTTTCTCACAGTGTTGCATCGTTTTTTTCAAGAAGTTACACATGAAGTTTATCACACTGTGCAGTATCATTGGTTTTCAGTTAGTTAACCGTCTAGTTTTTCACACAGTGTTGTATTGTTAATTTTCATTAAGATACAAGTGTAGATTCTCACACAGTGTTGTATCATTAGCTATCAGGATGTTACACACGTAGTATCTCACACAGTGTTGTATCTTTTTTTTTCAAGATTTTGTAAATGTAGTTTCTCACACAATGTTGTATCGTTTGTTTTCAAGAAGTTAAGCTTATAGACTCTCACACAGTGTTGTATCGTTAGTTTTCTTTTTTTTGTTTTTTGGCATCATAAAATCTTTATTGAACAGAAAAGTTAAATATAGGTAGTCTGTGTCATTTTTTATTTAACTTTTTACTCTCAGTTCCCTCTTCATCCCCTCCTCCCTGGCTCCCCAATCCTCCCCACTCCTACCCCAATCTATTACTCCTCCTCTTCCCTCCCCAGGGAGGGTAAGGACTTCCATGAGGGATTTTTAGAGTCTGTCATATCATCCTGGGTAGAGCCTTGGTTCTCCCCATGTGTCCCACCTGAGAGAGCATTTCTTCATGTGGAATGAGCTCCCAGAGTCCATTTGTATGCTAGGAATAAATACTGATCTACTCTCCAAGGTCCCATAGATTGCCAAAGCTTCTTCTCTGACACCTAGACTGGGGGATATCTGGATCAGTCCCATGCTGGCCTCTCAGTCATCAGTCTGGGATCCATGCCTTCCCCCTTGTTTAGGTCAGCTGCCTCTGTGGGTCTGGATTTCTTTGTTCATCACTCATCTTTGCAACTGGGTTCCAGGAGTTCAGTTCAGTTTTTAGCTGTGGGTGTCTGCTTTTGCTTCTGTCAGCCACTGAATGAGAGTTCTAGGATGGTATATAAGGTAGTCATCATTCTCATTATCATGGGAGGGCATTTAAGGTAGCCTTAATGCCATTTGGTGTCATTCTTTTAGATCTGTGAAGATCTCACTAGTGCCAGATTTCTCCTCCAATTTATAATGGCTTCATCTACTATGGTATGTATCACTTCTTACATAGTAGAAATTAGTAATAGAGTTTGAAGATAATATGGTTTGTAAAAATAAATATTTGCAAGCAACTTTCCAGTCATGTATCTCTTGCCTAAAGCCAATGCAACTTTTTTTTTCAATTGGCTCATTCCAATTGTGCAAGAATGTCAGAGCTTCATCAAATCCTGTGGAAATCAATAGAGCTGGGCTGCAACAAAATGAAGCAATGGTTGAGTCTGCAATAGCACGTCACATGACAATTATCTAGGCTAAGAAAGCTCTAGTTTTGGAGGGCGGATTGGCAGAAATTTGGTGGGGTGCAAGAACAAGTTAGCCTGACCCAATCTGCAGGGTTGAGAAAAGCTCTCTGGGGAAGTGTCCTGAGTCACAAACAAATGAATTATTAGAACATTTCTTCCAGGAAATGGTGTGCAGGTGGATGATTATAGGAGAGAGGGATGCAGGGACAAGTATTATCAGGCAGGAAAGTCTTGGACATGACAATTAGCCACAAGCAGCAACTGGGCGTGTGTGATGTGGAAGGGGAGACCAGGACAAGGTAAGGGCAGGTTCCACATCATATGGTGAATGGCATGTGCTTTAAAAATCATGTATAATTCTTCATTTTACACATAGCATTTCCTGTTTAAAGCAAAGCCACAGTTAGACAACACAGCCTGAGCATTGAGACAAACCAGAGACTGATGGGCTCAGAGTCTCAAAAGAAAAAGGTGACAAAAAAAGAAATCAGACTCTATAGAAGTGACAGTTCTAATAAAATGTGAATGTATAAATATGAAAGGAAGTTTCATATTCTGTGATGTGTGAGCAAAACCATGATAAAGAAAAAGTTCGTGAACATTTTACAGCTACTAATATTGTTTGAAACTGGATTTTAAGGAAAATGTAACTGCTGTATCTGGTAACCATGACTGCAATGATGATGATAATTCATACAAAAGTGTTGTTGTATCGTTAGTTTTCAAGAAGTTACCCATATAGATTCTCAGACAGTGTTATAATGTTAGTTTTCAAGAAGTTTCGCATGGAGTTCTGTACAGTTACATTTCTTTAAGTTACGTGTATAGATTCTCGCACAGTTTTGTATCATTACTTTTCATGGAAATACGCATGCAGTTTCTCATAGAGTTTTATATAGTTTGATTACCAGAAGTTACACATGTAGATTATCCCACAGTGTTGGGCCGTTAATATTCAAGAAGTTACGCTTATAGATTCTCACATAGTGTTGTATCGTTAGTTTTCAAGAAGTTACACTAGTAGATTCTCACTCAGGGTTGTATCGTTAGTTTTCTATAAGTTACAAGTGTATATTCACACACTGTGTTTTATCGTTTTTTTTCAAGAACTTAGGCATGTAGTTTCTAACACTGAGGTGTATCGTTACTTTTGAATAAGTTACAGGTGTAGATTCTCACAAAGTGTTGTATTGTTAGTTTTCAAGAAGTTACACTTATAGATTCTCACACAGTGTTATATCATTTATTTTTAATACGTTACACGTGTAGATACTCAGTTTTATTTCATTAGTTTTCCAGAAGTTGCTAATGTAGTTTCTCACACAGAGTAATTTCGTTAGTTTTCAAGAAGTTATCCATTCTGTTTAGAACCCAGGCTTGTATCGTTATATTTCCAGAAGTTACGTAGACTGATTCTCATACAGGGCTATATCATTAGTTTTCAAGAAATTAAGCAAATAGATACTCACACAGTTTTGTGTCATTTGTTTTTAAGAAGTTACACATGTAGGTTCTCTCACAGTGTTATATCGTTAGTTTTCAAGATGTTACACATGTATTTTCTCAAACAGTGTTGTGTCGTTGATTTTTAGAAGTTACACGTGGAGATTCTCAAACTGTGTTATATCGTTAATATTCAAGAACTTAATTATATATATTTTCACTTAGTGCTGTATAGTTAGTTTTCAATATGTTATGAATAAAGATTCTCACACAATGATGTATAATTTGTTTTCAAGTAGTTACTCACGTAGTTTCCCACAAAGTGTTGTTTCCTTTGTTTTCAATACATTACACGTATAGATGTACAGGCAGCTTTGTATTGATAGTTTTCAAAAATACACATATGTAGTTTCTCACACAATGTTGTATGTTTAGTTTTCAAGAAGTTACATTTGTAGATTCTCAGAATGTGTGGAGTCCTTTATTTTCAAGAAGTTATGCATACAGATACAAACACAGGGTTGTGTCGTTACTTTTCAATAAGATACATGTGTAGTTTCTCACACAGTGTTGTATCTTTAGTTTTCAATAAGTTACAAGTGTAAATTCGCAGACAGTGCTGTTTCACTAATTTTCAATTAGTTACACGTGTATAAACTCAAACAGTGTTGTATCATTAGTTTTCAAGTAATTACACATGTAGTTTCTCACACAGTGTTATATCATTAGTTTTCAAAATGTTACACGTGTAGATTCTCAGCGTTGTACCGCTTTTCAGAAAGTTATGCATGTAGTTTCTCGAACAGTGTTGTGTCATTAATTTTTATAAGTTTCCCGTGGAGATTGTCACATTGTTTTGTATCGTTAGTTTTCAAGAATTTACATATGTAGATTCCCACTCAGTGTTGTATTTTTGTTTTCAAGAAGTTACACATGTAGTTTCTCACACAGTATTGTATCATTAGTTTTCAGGAAGGTACACGTGTAGATTCTCAGACAGGGTTTGTCCCTTATTTTCAAGAATTTATGCATATAGATAAAAACACAGTGTTATATCATTAGTTTTCAAGTAGTTACACATGTAGTTTCTAAAGAGTGTTGTATCGTTAGTTTTCAAGAATTTACACGTGTAGATTCTCAGACAGTGTTGTATCATTACTTTTCAAGAAGTTACAATTTTAGATTCTCACACAGTGTTGTATCATTATTTTCAAGAATTTACACATGGAGATTCTCAAGACTGTGTTGTATCATCAGTCTGCAATTTACACTTGCAGATTCTCACACAGTTTATTGTCTTTAATTTTCAATATGTTACACATGTAGATTCTCAGACAGTGTTGTATTGTTATTTTTCCAGAAGTTACTAATATAGACTCTCACACAAGATTACTTCGTTAGTTTTCAGGAAGATATGCATTCAGTTTAGAACTCAGAGTTTTATCGTTAGATTTCAAGAAGTTACATAGAGAGATTCTCACACAGTGCTCTATCATTAGTTTCAAGAACTTATACACATAGGTACTCACACAGTGTTATATCATTTGTTTTTTAAGAAGTTACATATATAGACTCTCTCACAGTGTTGTATAGTTATTTTTCAGGAAGATACACGTGTAGATTCTCAGACAGTGTTGTATCGTTAATTTTCAAGTAGTTACACATGTAATTTCTTACAGCGTGTTTTATCGTGAGTATTCCATAAGTTTCACGTGTAGATTCTTAGACAGTGTTGTACCGTTAACTTTCAATAAGTTACATGTGAAGATTCACACAAAATGTTGTATATTTAATTTTCAATAAGTTACACATGTAGATTCTCAGACAGTGTTGTACCGTTAGTTTTCAAGTAGTTACATTTGAAGTTTCTAACACAGTGTTCTATGGTTAGTTTTCAATAAGTTACACATGTAGATTCTCAGACAGTGTTGTATCGTTAATTTTCAATAAGTTACACGTGGATATTTGTGGGGACACCAGACCTTGAGCAGAAACCCACTTCCCCTTCGGCCTGGGAGCAGGCATCTGTGTAATGTCTACTGAAAACAATTCAGTGCTTTAAAGCTCTTGATAGGGCTCAGATAAGGGCTCGCTCACTGAGATACCATGACTTTCACACCCCGTACGGCTAGATGCCTCTTATTGTCCCCTCTGCGGTGTCTCCCCGATTCTGGGGCCGGAGATTAAACCACCAGCCAGGAGGGTGAGAAGTCTGGAAAGAATGGCATTTAGGTGGATGGCAGAAGTCCTTAAAAAGGGAAGCTCTTTTTTCGTGGAGGGACTTCTCCTGAGAGCTCTCTCCTAAGCATACTGGGGTCTCCTCCTAAGCTGACTTGGGAAGCCTAAAGTTTTCTTAAAGCAACCGAACGGTCTCTGTGTCATCTATCCCGACCACCTAGCTACATTCTCAGATGCAGGCCGCACAGCAGGTGCGAAAATTGGGGGATCCCACCGAGATTGTGAAAGTGAGGTAAGTGAGTGGGTTCGTCTCTTTTTCTGGCCAGGGACAGATTGGGGAAAAAAGGAAAGGAAACCATGGGGAATAGTCCTGGGAAGCTTGAATTACAGTATCAAGTTAAAACGTTACTTGAAGGACATGGGACTACAGTATGGTCTCAAACCTTGGAAGGCTTTTTAAAATGGATTGAACATGTGAGTCCATGGTTCATTACTGGGGGAGGATTAAAAGTCCCAGATTGGAAGGATGTTCACTATGATCTTTAGATTCGGGTGTTGGTGGCATATGCCTTTAATCCCAACACTTGAGAGACAAAGGTAGGTAGGATGGAGGCCATCCTTGTATATAGAGCGAGTTCCAGGACAGCCTCCAAAAGGATAGAGAAAAACCCAGTCAAAAAAGGAGGGTAAAATAGAAATAAAATAAAAAATCTCCAGTCTTTCACCTGATCCACTGAGGTCAGGAAAGTAAAGGAAAACTCGGAGATTTAAAAGACTGGCAAACAAGTAAAGCTATAAGGATGTATTAAAAAGGGGGTACCAAGCTAAGGGTACCAAATTAAATGTCTAGGCCTTTGCCTAACAAAGGTCAAAAAAGAAAAGTGAAACCTAAGAAGTTGCCCTCGGTTGGAGGGTGGATTGGAAAATCATCCTCAATGGGAGGATGGATTAAAGATAGATAAATTTAAAAAATTTGTGAAGTTAATAAATAAGGCCAGTCTTTCACCTGATCCACTAAGGTCAGAAAAGTAAAGGAAAACTCAGAGATCTAAAAGGATAGCCAACAAGTAAGGCTATAAGTATGTATTAAAAAGGGGGTACCAAGCTAGGGGTACTAGATTAAATGTTTAGGACCTTGCCTGACAAAGGTCAGGAAAAAAAGGGAACCTAAGATAAAAAGTTGCCCTCAGTGGGAGGGTGGATTGGAGGATCATCCTCAATGGGAGGATAGACTAAAGATGGGTAAATTAAAAAATTGGTAAAGTTAATAAGTGAGGTATTAGTATTCAGTAAAGAAAAAGACAAAGGTATATAAAATAAAAATGCTTGGTTACATTTATATGGGGTAGGTTATTGAATTTTGTGAGTCATCTCTAAAAACTTTGGGCAAAAGTCTGGCCTTTCCACTTTGCATCTACAGAATTACAAGGAGTGGGTATGGCTGTAGCCCCTGAGTGTAGCTCAAAACTTCTCTAATGAAGAAATGATTAGGGACATACAGGACTTTTTCAAGCTTTTGTTTTAATTCAAAGATTTACTGGAGTTGTTCTGTTAAAGAGGTTTCAGTTCAACAAACTAATCATAACCTAGGCAAAAGGAGAGATATGTATGCATGGTCTGTGTGTATTGACGTGGCCACGTCAGTATGTATGAAGTGTGAAATGTAAATGCGTGAATGTTGACAAAAGCAACTGTTCTAACTGCCTTGGATATGATTACAGGGATACTTAAATCTCTTCAAACAGTTAAAAACTACCTAAATCGATTTAGATATAGCCAAAAGAAACATCCAGTCAGTCGGTTAATATTTTAACAAAAAATTCAAGTTAAGCCTTCAGAGCCAGTCAGAGAGAGAGAGAGAGAGAGAGAGAGAGAGAGAGAGAGAGAGAGGTTTTTTCAGGGAACTGTCCTGCAGCTTTGGCAGGCCCCCACCCCCAAAGGTGTCTGTGTAGATGCAAATTAGGCCTTGTCAGTTCAGCTGCAAAGGAGGCCTTGTCAGCTAGTGAGAGCTACAGGTTAAAAAAACGGGGGGACTATTTGAGACATAGTATAGTTTACAATCCTTAAATGATTCTCAAAGGTACTTAATGGTTATGTGGTTATGTCCTTTTTAAAGGACATCTACTAATAATTTAAATAGTGATCCCAATTCACCTAGATAGTTGACTAAGGAGGGTAGACAAATACATCTACTGTTATGGTCCAACTTCAACAGTTCAAACAAAATTTAAAAATAAAAGGGGGAGTAATGTCGCCAGTCCCCAGATGATTCATTAAATAATCCACTCCTCATTTAAAATTTTTTAAAATGTAAATGCCAGTGAGGAATCTGCTTCAGACAGATTCTGACGTAATGAAAGTTAAACAACTATTACTCAGGTCAAATGGAAACATCCATACACTAGACAGTAGAGAAGACCCTAATTTGGGGTCGAGGCCATGTTTGTTTTTTCTTACAGGAAAAGAATAAAGCTTCAGTAGCTGTCACAACATTTGGTGAGATACATGGAGCAGAGAAAACTGGACCTGAGACCGTGGGAGCCTGCTCAAGCCAGTTCGAGATCTCCTAAGTCGGTGTTCCTGACCCTTGATGTCATCAAATCTACAGCCCGAGAAAGAAATAAAACAGTCAGTTCGAGATTTCCAGCTTCTCATCAGGCTTGCTACATCAACCTCCTGGACCCGTGAGTTTTCATCCCAAAGCCAACAGAAGTGGAAGATTAGCAGCGAGCCTTTGATACACCTTAAAACAACAGAATTCATTTTGCCAGCTTTTCCCTTTGGGGGAAAAAGGACCCATTTAAAACATATGGACATTGGTATGGACTGTGATGAGTGGCAAAAGCCTCTTTTCAGTATTTGAACAGGACATGGTCACTTGAAATATCAGACTTGGTAGTTCCTGTTTCTACCTATGCCAGTGTGTTTTTCTGGAGAAATGTAATTTGTCCTAATGCAACAAAAAGACTTTGACTCGGGTTACATATTTGGCTGATACTACTGACATTAAATCGACAGACTACATCACCACAGGAACAAGTTGGTACTCTGTAAATAGTGCAACAAGCCTCTTGTTCATATTTTTTATGATGCTACATGTGTAACATCAATGATTGTACCTAATGTATCTGTGCAAGTGTACTCTCTAATGCTTTCCTAAGTAGATCTTAAAATGATTGTAAACTTTATTACTGTTTTGACCGTCAAATTGTAACTATAAATCACCCTTGTAGCAAAGAAAGGCTGGTGGTAGAATGCTAAGGCCCAGATCAGGGAATAGGCAGATGACAGAGAGGCGCTATGTCAGTGGGGGTCCTAGGAATGGTAACAGTGACAGTAGGCATTCTGGCTTCATGCTGAGTTCAAAGTGCCTTAGCCCATGGCAATCCCGATAGACATAAAGCCTTATTACAGATGATTCTAAGGGTGGGGCTACTCCAAAGACGGGCAACCTGTGGGGAAGACCCTCTCCCACCTAAAACAGGGGTTCAAGGTCCCCCAAAGACGGGCCAGGGAGGGTGACCCTACTTGACCTAAGCCAGGAGTGCCTCATCTAAAAATAAAAAGGGGTGAATTGTGGGGACACCAGACCTTGAGCTGAAACCCACTTCCCCTTCAGCCTGGGAGCAGGCATCTGTGTAATGTCTACTGAAAACAATTCAGTGCTTTAAAGCTCTTGATAGGGCTCAGATAAGGGCTCGCTCACTGAGATACCATGACTTTCACACCCCGTAAGGCTAGATGCCTCTTATTGTCCCCTCTGCGGTGTCTCCCCGATTCTGGGGCCGGAGATTAAACCACCAGCCAGGAGGGTGAGAAGTCTGGAAAGAATGGTATTTAGATGGATGGCAGAAGTCCTTAAAAAGGGAAGCTCTTTTTTCGTGGAGGGACTTCTCCTGAGAGCTCTCTCCTAAGCGGACTGGGGTCTCCTCCTAAGCTGACTTGGGAAGCCTAAAGTTTTCTTAAAGCAACCGAACGGTCTCTGTGTCATCTATCCCGACCACCTCGCTACATTCTCGGATGCAGGCCGCACAGCAGGTGTGACAGATATTATTACACTGTGGTGTATCGTTAGGTTTCAAAGATGTACGTATATAGATACTCACTCAGTGTTGTATCGTTAGTTTTCAAGAAATTTCACGTGTGGATTCTCAAGGCAGTATTATATTAGTAGTTTTCAAGAAGTCACGCTTATAGATTACACACAGTGTTCTATCATTAGGTTTCAATACATTACATGTGTAGATTCTAACAAGGTGTTCTATCTTTAATTTTCAAGTAGTTTCACATGCAGTTTGCTACACGTGTTGTATCGTTAGTTTTCCATAAGTTTCACGTGTAGATTCTTAGACAGTGTTGTATTGTTAGTTGTCAAATAATTATGCCTGTAGATTCTTAAGACAGTGTTGTATTCTTAGTATTCAATATTTATGCAGAGTTGTATAGTTAGATTTAAAGACGAGGCGTAGATATTCTCACACAGTGCTGTATCATTAGTTTTCAAGAAGTTATGCACATAGATACTCACACAGTGTTGTATCATTTGTTTTTAAGAAGTTGCACATTTAGATGATCTCACAGTGTTGTATCGTTTCTTTTCAATATGATATGCATGTAGATTCTCAAACAGTGTTGTGTCATTAATTTTTATAAGTTATACGTGGAGATTCTCCCACTGTGTTGTACTGTTACTTTCCAAGAACTTAAATATATAGATTCTCACTCAGAGTTGTATTGTTAGTTTTCAAGAAGTTACACGTGTGGATTCTCACACAGTGTTGTATCGTTAGTTTTCTATAAGGTACATGTTTAGAATCTCACACAGCGTTGTATCATTATTTTTTAATAATGTACACGTTCTCAGGCTTCCAATGGGCTTCCAATGGGCTACTGCCCTCAGCTCTGAAAAATCTGATTCTATCATTACACACCACTGAGAGGTGAATGCTGTTGTGGGTATACCAAAAACAATAAAAATGACAATTCTCCAGCATATGTCTCCAGTAAATTGGAACAATTTTTCAAATATTATTATATAAAATATGTAACTGGTATAACTTACAATCCCACAGGACAAGCAGCGATTGAAAGTTCTAACTGAACCTTAAAAGAAAGGCTTCATAAACAGCCAGGGAGAACAAAGACCCCCAAACACAGGTTACATGATGCTTTACTAACGTTGAATTTTCTAAATGCTGATGAAAAATGACAAACTTCAGCAGAAAGACACTGGACTACAGAGAAGACTTCTGAAGTGAACCAACCAGTGTATTTTAAGGATTTTATGACATCAGTCTGGAAACAAGGATATTTGTAACGTTGGTGCAAGGGTTGTGCTTTTGTATCCACAGGAGAAGAAAAGCTTTGGGTTCCATCAAAATTAATTAAGATTCGATCAGAACAGAAGATATCTCAGGAGGAGGAATATAACAGCTCATCAAAAAATCATATTCTACCATGACCTCATAAAATAAAAGATTATTGTTTTGTGTTTTGTCTTCACAGGTAAACTCAGAAAAGAATACTGGACATACAGATTCCTGAAGAGGAATGAATAGCTACCCTGAGGACCATCAAATAAACAATAACTCACTGTGTTGTATCAAAGTCTAAATATTATAGTACACATTTATCTTTGTTTCTTCCCATACTTCAGTCCCCATTCATTTAACTGAAGCTGGCTTTGGAGTTGTATTGCCTCTCCTACTCTAAATTCAAGCATATTATTTAAATAAAATTCAGAATTTCTGTATTATATCAAAGAGCCATTGATATAAGACAGAAGAAAATAAAATTAGGGACTGTTATCTGTGGATTTCTTTTTCTGAAAAGTCTAATTTCCTTCATGTTTACCATATTCCCTATTGTCACCTCTTCCAGTATGCATACATATAAATGTTAAAATATTTCTTTGTTCACATTGATATTTGAGTTTTCCAGAGAAGCGATTTCATGACAGCAATCTTCAACTGCTTCAGAAAGAGAATGAGGATCCACTTCCTTGATTTCACCTGATTAGACTGGAGGCATCTGAACTGCCCCACATCATCGACTCCACCTGACAAGCACTATCCTGAAACTGGCACGAAACTACATCACTCTACACAACTCCGGACCAAGGAACTGAAACAGCACATTTTCTATAATCTGGCCAGTGCTTCAGACCAGAGTTTCAATCAAACACTAGAACCCCAGTCAGCGGTGGAATACTACTCGTTACTTGTTTGGTATCTTGTGAGTAATTTCTACAAAAAATACTTAGTTTTACTTTCAGTAAGTGTGCCGTTTATCGTTACAGCATCATTTGGTACATCAGTCACATATTGTTGTATCATTAGTTATCAATAAGGTACACGTGTAGGATCTCACATAGCATTGTACAGTTAGTTTTCTATAAGTTACACATGTAGATTCTCACACAGCATTGTACCTTTAGTTTTCAATAAGTTACATCTGTAGATTACCACACAGAGTTGTAGGGTTAGTTTTCAATAAGTTGCACGTGTTGAATCTCACACAGTGTGGTATTGTAGGTTTTTAATAAGGTACACGTGTAGATTCTCACACAGTGTTGTATTGTTAGTTTTCAAGAAATTACGCGTGTATTTTCTCACACAGTTTTGTGTCGATAGTTTTCAAGAACTTACAGAGTTAGATTCCCAAACTGTCTTGTATCGTTAGTTTTCAATAAGTTAAACGTGTAGATTCTCACACAGCGTTGTAGGGTTAGTTGTCAGTAAGTTACACGTGTAGAATCACACATAGTGTTATGTCTTTAGTTTTCAATAATGTACACGTGTATTTTCGCACAAGTGATGGACCGTTTGTTTTCAACAAGTTACACTTGTAGATTCTCACACAGCATTGTATATTTTGTTTTCAATAAGGTACACGTGTAATATCTCACACAACATTTTATCGTTAGTTTTCAAGAATTTACGCATGTAGCTTCTCACCCAGTGTCGTATCGCTTGTTTTCAAGGAGTTACACTTACAGATTCTCACACCGGGTTGTGCCATTAGTATTCAAAATGGAACACTAGTAGAATCTCACACAGCCTTGTATACAATTTTCAATAAGGTACAAGTGTAGAATCTCACACAGTTTTCTATCGTTAGTTTTCAATACGGTACAATGTAGAATCTCACACAGCCTTGTTTTGTTAGTTTTCAAGAATTTACGCATGTATTTTCTCACAGAGTATTGTATCCCTTTTTTTCATGTAGTTACACTTATAAATTCTCACACAGAGTTGTATCATTAGTTTTCAACAAGGTACAGGTATAGACTATCACACAGCGTTGTAGCTTTAGCTTTCAATTAGTTGCACATGTAGAATCTCACACACTGTTGTAGCAATAGTTTTCAGCAAGTTATACCTGTAGTTTCTCACACAGCTTATATTGCTAGTTTTCAATAAGGTACAAGTGTTGAATCTCACACAGAGTTGTATCTTTACTTTTCAATAAGGTTCACATGTAGAAACACACAGCGTTTCATCGTTAATTTTCTTTAGTTTTCAATAAGTAACACCTGTAGATTCTCACACAGAGTTGTGTCATTAGTTTTCAATCAGGTACACGTGTAGAATCACACACAATGTTATATCGTTAGTTTTGAAGATGCTATGCATATAGATTCTAACATAGTGTTGTATTGCTAGTTTTCAAGTTGTTACACTATAGATTCTCACACAGTTTTGTATCATTATATTTCAAGAAACTAGGCATGTAATTTCTCACACAGTTTTGTATCGATATTTTCCAAGAGGTTACACGGGTAGATTCTCAAACAGCATTGTATCGTTATTTTGCAATAAATTACCCCTGTAGATTCTCACACAGCTTGGTATTGTTTGTTTTCTATATTGTATACGTGTAGAATCTCACAAAGCATTGTATCTTTAGTTTTCAATAAGGTACGCGTGTAGATTCTCACACATAGTTGTATCGTTAGATTTCAATAAGGCACACTTGTTGAATCTCACACAAAATGCTATTGTTATTTTTCAAAAAGGTACACGTGTATATTATCACACAGCGTTGCAAGGTTAGTTTTGAATAAATTGCACGTGTATAATCTCATACACCATTGTATCTTTCATTTTCAATGATTTACCCGTGTAGATTCTCAACCAGTGTTCGATCATTAGATTTATAATAAGTTACAACTGTAGATTCTCACACAGCATTGCATCGTTAGTTTTCAATAAGTTACACGTGTAGAATCTCACACAGCGTTGTATAGTTTTCAAGAATTTATGCACGTAGTTTTTCACAGAGTGTTGTATCATTTTTTTTCAAACAGTTACACTTATAGATTCTCACACATTGTTGTATTGCTAGTTGTCAATAAGGTACACATGTAGATTTTCAAACAGTACTGTATCCTTAGTTTTTGATGAGATACACCTGTTGAATCTCACACAGCATTATGTCTTTAGTTTTCAAAAAGTTACACGTGTAGATATTTACACAGTATTGTATCTCTAATTTTCAATAAGTTACACCTGTAGATTCTCACACAGCATTGAATCGTTAGTTTTCAAAACGGTACATGTGTAGAATCTCACACAGTGTTGTATCCTTAGTTTTCAATAAGGTAAACGTGTAGATTATCACACAGCGTTGTAGCGTTAGTTTTCAATAAGGTATACGTGTAGATTCTCACACAGCGTTGAATCGTTATTTTTCAATAAGTTACACTTTTAGATTGTTAAAAAGGTTTTTATCATTTATTTTCAAGAAATTAAGCATGTACTTCCTCCCACAGTGTTGTGCCAACAGTTTCCAAGACGTTACACGTGTATATTCCTAAACTGTGTTGTATCGTTATTTTTCAATAATGTACACGGGTAGAATCTCACACAGCGTTGTATTGTTAGTTTTCAACAAATTAAGCATTCAGTTTCTCACACAGTGTTGAATCACTAGTTTTTTATACTTACACTTATAGAATCTCACACATTGTTATATCCTTAGTTATCAATAAGGTACACGTGTGGATTCTCCCACAGTGTTGTACATTTTATTTTCAATAAGTTCCACCTGCAGATTCTCACACAGAGTTGTGTAGTTTGTTTTCACTAAGGTACACATGTAGAATATCACACAGCATTGTGTTGTTAGTTTACAAGAAGCTACGCATATAGTTTCTCACACAATGTTCTACTGCTAGTTTTCAAGTATTTACACTTTTAGATTCCCACACAGTTTTGTATCGTTAGTTTCACACAGTGTTGTATCAATATTTTCCAAGATGTTACTCGGGTACACATGTAGAATCACACACAGCATTATATCATTAATTTTCAAGATGTTATCCTATTAGTTCCTCACACAGTGTTGTATTGATGGTTTTCAAGAAGTGTCACTTATGGATTCTCACGCGGAGTTGTTTCGTTAGTTTTCAACAAGGTATGCATGTAGTTTCTCACACACTGTTGAATAGATAGTTTCCAAGAATTTACACATGTAGTTTCTCACACGTGGTTACAAGGCTAGTTTTGAAGAAGTTACATATGAAGATTCTCACACAGTGTTATATTGTTAATTTTGCATAAGTTACACATGCTGTTTCTCACAGAGTGTTCTATCATTTGTTTTCAATAATGTACACGTGTAGATTCTAACAAAGCCTTGTATCGTTAGTTTTCAATAAGCTACACATATAGATTCTCACACAGTCTTGTATCATTAGTTTTCAATAAGGTACACATGTAGAATCTCACACAGCTTTGTATCGTTAGTTTTCAATAAGTTACATGTGTAGATTATCAAACAGCGTTGTAGCGTTATTTTTCAATAAATTACAAGTGTAGAATCTCACACAGCATTTTATCGTTAGTTTTCAAAAAGGTACATGTGTAGAATCTCACACAGCGTTTTAGCGTTAGTTTTCAAGAATTTATGCATGTAGTTTCTCACACAGTGTTGTATTCCTTGTTTTCAAGTAGTTACACTTATAGATTCTCACATATTGTTGCAACATTATTTACCAAAAAGGTACACATGTAGATTCTCACACAGCTTTGTATCGTTTGTTTTCAATTAGGTACAGGTGTAATTTATCACACAGCGTTGGGTCGTTAGTTTCCAATAAGGTGCATGTGTAGAATCACACACAGTGTTGTATTGTTAGTTTTCCATAGGTTAAACGTGTAGATTCCAACACAGCATTGTATATTTAGTTTTCAATAAGTTACACATGTATATCTTACACAGTGTTGTATCTTTGGTTTTCAATAAGTTACACCTGTAGATTCTCACACAGCGTTGGGTCGTTAGTTTTCAAAAAGGTACACGTGTAGGATCTCACACAGTGTTGTATTGTTAGTTTTCAATAAGGTAAACTTTAGATTATCACAGAGCGGTTTAGCATCAGTTTGCAATAAGTTGCTCCTGTAGAATCTCATACACTGTTGTATCGTTAGTTTTCAATAAGTTACACCTGTAGATTCTCACATCTTGTATTGCTATTTTTCAATAAGGTATGTGTGTTGAATCTCACAAAGCATTGTATCGATAGTTTTCATTAAGGTACATGAGTGGAATCACACACAGCGTTATATCGTTAATTTTCAAGAAATTACCCATGTAGTTACTCACACAGTGTTGTATAGATGGTTTTCAAGAAGTATCGTTTATAGATTCTGACAGAGTTGTTTCTTTAATTTTCAAGAAGTTACTCATGCAATTTCTCACACAGTTTTGTATTGATAGTTTGAAGAAGTTACATGTGTAGATTCTCACACAGTGTTATATCGTTATTTTTCTATTAGTTACAAATGTAGATTCTGACACAGCATTGTATCATCAATTTTCAATATGGTACATATAAAGAATCTCTCACAGCATTGTATCGTTAGTTTTCAATAAGGTATACGTGTAGATTCTCACACAGCATTGTATAGTTACTTTTCAATAAGTTAGGCATGTAGTTTCTCAAACTGTGTTGTATCACTAGTTTTCAAGTACTTACACTTATAGATTCTCACACATTGTTGTATCATTAGTTATCAATAAGGTACATGTGTAGAATCTCACATAGTGTTGCATCTCTAATTTTCAAGAAGGTAGCCGTGCAGTTTGTCACACAGATTTGTATCGTTAATTTTCAAGAAATTACACATGTATTTTCTCACACAGTTTTGTATCAATATTTTCCAAGAAGTTACACCGGTAGATTCTGAAACAGCATTGTATCGTTAGTTTTCAATAAGGTACAGGTGTAAATTATCACACAGCGTTGTAACGTTAGTTTTTAATAGGTTACACGTGTAGATTCTCACACAGCGTTGTATTATTAGTTTTCAATAAGTTACCTGTGTAGATACTCACACAGTGTTGTATCTTTAGTTTTGAATTAGTTACACCTGTAGATTATCACACAGTGTTGTGTTGATAGTTTCCAAGAAGTTACACGTGTGGATTCTGAGACTGTGTTGTATCGTTAGTTTTCAATAAGGTACACGGGTTGAATCTCACACAGAACTGTATCATTGCTTTTCAAGAAATTCAGCATTCGGTTTCTCATACAGTGTTGTATCGCTAGTTTTAAGTACTGACACTTATAGAATCTCACACAGTGTTTTATCGTTAGTTATCAATATGGTACACGTGTAGATTCTCACACAGCATTGTTTCGTTAGTTTTCAATATGGTAGATGTGTAGTTTCTCACACAGTGTTTTATTGGTAGTTTTCAAGAAGTTAAGCTTATTGATTGCTGGCACGCTTGAGATTCGGCGACTGAAAGCAGGCAAAGTGTAGCAAACCATCTAGGAGGGTTTTGTTTGGAAACCAGGAGATATAGTTCACTGCACCGCGAACCTCCCTTTTACCAGCAAACGACTTTCTACTCGTTGGATGGACACGTGAACAAACAGACACACTTTTACGTGCACGCAAATATTGAGAACGGACTTTAAGGGATACATAGACACACTGTTTATGGACAGTTGCTAGAGGATGTTACTTGCAGATAGAAGAATGATAATGGTGCATACATAATGGTAGATTAAAATATAAACTAATACATACATGGATCTTTATACATTAATGCAGAAAATGTTGATATGTGAACATTTGAAAGTCCAAGACATTAAAAATAAAATATGTGCTTGAAAATATGTGTGTGTGGGTGGGGTATGGGTGGTTGGGTGTGTTTAATAAGTTGGAAAACACAGGAGAGCAAAAAGGGTCCAAGACATGCTATATGTTCTACTGAAGCAGAAAAACAATGGAGGAACTGTGGAAACTATACTTAGATGGCACTACTTAAGAGTTTCTGGACTCAAGGGCACAGTGTTCAAGCAAGCAAAACCTTGAAAGAACACTAGAGGTGTGTGTACCACTGGGCACATATTAATTTAAGATTTACAGGAAGCAAGAGAAAGTGTGTAAGATGTATTGAATTAGAGGAAGATATAGAATGTGTGCATGCATGTGTTTGTGTGTGTGTGCATGTACGTGTGTATGTGTGTGTGTGCATTTAAGTTTATAAGACAAGAGTGTTGAGCAGGGCTGATTAGCACAAGCCTGTTATCCCAGCACTTGGTAGGATAAGGCAGGAGGATCAATGTGATCCCGGACACCATGGACAATACAGCAAATTCCAGGACAGGCTCCAAATCTACATAGTGAAATCCTGTCTCTAGAAACCAAATATACAACTGAGATAACATGACATGAAATCACAGATAGTAAAAAGGTTCAAGGCCAACAAGATATTACAGCTCTTAGGGAAAGATCAGATCATTGAGGAACCCACTCTTTGATGCAAATGCTGGGGAAGCCCCCAGGTTCAAGGTCATGATGTTGCAGTCCAGAGAGAAAACCTGAGGTGTGCTTATTGGCTTATTTAAAAAACAAATTGGGATCACAAGATGGAAGTGAAGGGGAGTGAGATGTACCAAGAGAAGCCAAGACGACCAAACTTGAGTTTGTGTGTGTGGCAGTGGGGTCAGGTGGTTGTTCGTTTGAGTGTTAGTGTGTTTGTGTGTTGGGTGTGTGTGTGTGTGAGTGTGTGTGAGAGAGAGAGAGACAGTGAGAGAGTGTGTGTTTGTGTGTATGTGTGTGAGTGTGTGTGCATACATAGCCACAGATAGAGGGAAACAGAGAGAGTGGAGACATAGAGATATACAAGAGAGAGGGAGAGAGGTAGGGATGAAAGGAGCAAGGGACAGAGGGAGGGACTAAAAATAAAGTGGATGTAATCAGAGGATAATCTTGGAAATAAACAACCAATGTGCCAAAGAGGAAAACCCCAAGGATAATCCGTGGCCCACTTATTTGCATAGGGATCTTTGTGAGAGAAAGATGCCTAGGTACAACTGGCTTGTGGGAAGACCAGGAAGTAGCTACCCACCAGGTCTTGGGGCAAGGGTGCTATGTCCTGCAAACCCACCATGGAAAAGCTCTTGACTTAATGATGCTCATTTGTTTAGCCTTGCTCTCCGTATATCAACTGCACATATATTGGAAGGAGAAGGGATTCTATCCATTTCATCTTCAGGCTGTGTGAGCAGTTAAAATACATCCAACCTACCTCTAGTCTGGACTTCCTCCCCACACACACACATACTCAGGCACACACAAACTGTGGTGAGCTCAGTATACCCAGAGGGACTTATCGTTCACTGGGGCCACTTGTAAGGGAGGCCATGGTAAGGCAGCCATATGGCTCTTTTGGAGGAGGAGAGGATCATGCATTTTCCTTTCTGGGAGTCAGGGAAGTAGACAGAAATGCTTTCTGAACCCTTTCATTCAAACCCTCACACACCCTCAGCAAAGAGCCAAGCTTCCCTAAGTTTTCCAGGGAGTTAGAAGAAAAAAAATAAAAGTCTGTTTGGTAGTTTGTAACTTTTAGCTTTCTTTGAGCACTGCCTGGAGACTTGGAGTAATCTACCTGGACCCCCATAAACCAAATATTCATGCTTGAGTTATGGAAAAGTGTGAGAAACACAATTAGTAATTCAGGTGCTAAGAAGTGAGCATTCAAATAACTCCTTTTCACAGAATGTCCTTGAATGTGATCTAGAAAAAATGGGCAAATTCGGGGAGGTAGAGGTGTGGACATACTGAGTGTTTATTCTATCCATGGTCCAATTTTAGTTCTGAGGCAATGTCAACAGAGTTCGGGGAGTATTTCTTCTTTCATGAACAGCACTTCCTATTTAACCAAATACAGACTATAAATAGAATCAAGAACAAAAGTGTTACAATAATGTCATACAGAAAAGCCTTTAATAATATGCAACATCCATCCATGATAAAAATCATGCGGATTCTAAACACTGAAAGATAATATTTCTACATAAGAAACATTTTGCCAGACAAATACATACAGAAAAATTAAACTGGATGGTAAAATACAGAAATCAGCTTCATTTACATTGAGGATACAAGAGGGTGACAGAGAAAATATATAAAAGAAAAATCAAATAAGAAGACAGTTTATAGTGGATTGTTTTCTATCTCCTTAATAATTCAAGTTGAGGCAAATTTAACAGTATTCTGCTAGTGTTTGTTTCTTATTATTTTCTCGAAATTGTGACATAATAAAGCTAAAGAACTTACAGACACTAATTTCACTTAGTTAATTTACCATGCCATAGGTAGTAAGGTGTTCCCAATTGGAAGCTCATACCCTGGTCAGATGTTTTGGTAATCTGAAGGGCTTTCCAGTCCTAACTTTGTCTTGTGAGAAACTTTCATAGAAGAAATTCTCTATGTGAAACAGAACTTACAGAGTTTATCTGGGGGAAGGGAAGTTTGTGGGAGGGACTGGGAGGAGTGGAGGGAGGGAACACTGTGGTCAGGATGTAATGAATTAGAGAAGAATAAAAGTTTAGCAATAAATAAGTAAAATTTCAGTCAAAGAAACTGTCCACAATCCCTCCTCCCCAAGATCTTCCCTTCCAGGCCATATTATCCTGCCTCTCACTTGTGTCGGGGACTTCGGGACTTCTGACAGAACATGAGGATGGGCCACTCTACTGAAACATACATTTAGATGTCTGTAGCAGATATTCTGTCCTTACCACATTCTGAGACATCAGGCTTTTGGATACTCTTACACAAAATTCTCCATTTTACTGCAGTATCAAGGTAGTTCTTTAGAGAAAAGTATTTAGAGTAACTCCAAATGGGTAGGTGTTTAATATTTGTTCAGTGAATAAGCAAATCCATTTCTAATTGTGGATTTGTGTATCTTTTATAAGTCTGCAGTTCTTGTAATTTTACACATGATGAAATAAAACTTCAAATAGCTGATACCTGACTTTAGATTGCAACTTTTCACATACTTTGAGTTAAGATGAGTTAATATGATGTATTTACTTAGCATGAAATCAAGTATTGGGCCACATAAAATTGAATCTGGGCTTTATCTTTAGAACTTTGGAGAAGTTGTTTTCATTACTGTACCTCAATTTTATCATCTATGAAAGAAGACAAATATTGACAACCTGTCATAAGTGCGAATTTAACAACCCATCATACAAAAACTATGTAGGATAGCTAGACTTATGCTGTAATTCTGGAACTCGGTGTCAAACTGCTGCCTTTCCTCAGTGTAGCTGGAAACTAAAAGCCTCTCTGAGACCTTGCTTCTGTCTCACGTACTTCTATAATATTGGGATTAAAGGTATGAGCTACAATTCTCTTATAGACTAACTCACACTTGTGTAGATATGGGTTGACTTGGACTCACAGAGATCTGTCTATCTCTTATTCCTGAGTCCAAGGATTAAAGATGTATACTACAAAAACTTGGCTTCTGCCTGCTGGGATTAAAGGTGTGTGCCTTTATAGCTTTTGGCTGACTTTGCTTTCTTAATCTCCAGGCATGCTTTAATAAATCATAAACAATATCTCACAATAAATTCTTCTCTCATCAAAGCCTTTTGGCTTTGTCACATTACTCTTTACACAAGGCATAGTACAAAAGGTCTTTTAAATTTCTAAGCATGGATAAGGCCACCATGTGTGACAATACTCATTCATTTTGTATTATGTAGTGGCAGTGATCCAGATACATGTGTGTGGTGAACCTCTCTGACACACACTGTGATATAGCAGTGATCAAACTCAACAGTTCAAGAGGTAAGAAACTCACTGCTTTGTATCACAAATTCTGTACATTGTCTTCCTTCTTCCTTCCTTCTCTTCATTTTGTGAGTTTTAAAAGCTTCTTCTGAAAATATTATTTACTGTAAAGTGGGGACACCACATGAATATGTGATAGATATTGAACTAGTTATTCTATTATCTTTATCTTCATCTTTCCACCAGAACATGTAAATTCTTATTAACACAAGAACCATTTTGTTATCATACCACACATTCAATTTTTCTTTTTATGCAAGATTCATTTGTTAAGACTCCAAAATGTAACATGAATTCAACAAAATTATTAAGGGCTAATTCCCAGTGATTTAATTTAAAAACATCTTGAGATCGATGAATAGCTTTTATATACTTTTATGTAAACTCTTGTGAACTTATATGTTATTTAGAACATGTTCTTGATGCTCTGTGGCAACTCTAGTAACTATACATATTCAGAAATCAGACCACAAATAGAATTTAGCTGACTCTGATTCTCAAAGTTGACAGGTCTAGTAATTAACTATCTAACTGATGGCAAATGCCACTTATTCCCTGGAATAGTATGCTGCAGTTGAAAATTATGGACTTAAGAAAGTCTTCTGATAAAACTGTATCATCATTTTAAAATTTTGGTTTAAAAATTAATCATTTTAAAAACAGGGCATAATAAAGAATGTGTGAACTTTGGTATAGCTTGGGGTGGAGGTGCACAACTTTAATTCCAGAGACAGAAGAGGGTGGATTTCTGTGAGGTCAAGGAAAATCTGATTTACAGTAAGGACTAGGTCAACCAAGGCTATTAGACAGGAAGGACTAGGTGAACCAAGGCTATTAGTGAAACATTGTCTCAAAAATAAATAAACAATCAAATTCTTAAATATTAACTTTCATCATTTTGTATCACAATAATATACTTTAAATATTTTTATCTTCAAGTGGATTTTAGAATTATCTTTTAAATCATATTTCCACTTAAATGCACAGATGACTGATTTTCATATCCTATCAAAAACAGAAAAAGCTTTGTGTTTTAGGAAGTCATGTCTGCATAGGTTTTGTAGGTAGACATTAAGTGAGACTACAAATCTCCTAATTTATTTCAACCATGGCCACAGTATTAAATGGCTCAAATGAAAGAGAATGATTTGGAGAAACATTGAGAGAAATATATGTATACACTCGACAGGTACCTCTAATGTATCTAGTGTAAAGATCTGTTGGATTGGGCTAGAAGAAACAATGAGTAAACCAAATGTGGTGGCTTCCTTGACCTTTATCTTTAGAATCTAGATGACAGAGACCCAGAGAGCAAAATCAATATTATATAGCTATATTTTAATACCCTGCTGTATTGAAATATTATTTGAGAAGGCATGTATCATAAAATACTCCAAATCCAACTTGATATGGAAAATACAGCACAGCAATATAAGACATCCGAAAATGATACATCAAATAATTAATAAGACTTTGATAAGTGAATCCCAAAGTATTGAAATGTTTGAAAAGTTAGACAAGGTATACAAGTGTTTAGTTAAAAATGGTCAGTAATCTTAATGATTATGCAAGACGCAGGTGAGAAATTCAGTACCTTCGATAAGACTTTCTGCAACCAGAAAGAATCTGAAGATAATCAAACTGAAAGCCTGGGAATTAAAATCTTCATAGGGCAGGCACCAGACCGTTCCTGCCACCAAAACCCGCAGAAAGACCTGGAGGATGCACAAACCTGCCAATCTCATTGGCCACCATTCTGGGCTTGTCCCTCCACCCACCAGTAGAGAGATTAATACCAGGGACTCTTCTAGCTCACATCCCCCTCTGTAGGTCTCATGATGCTCAGTACCAAAACCCTTCCTGCCACTGAATTCTGCAGAGGGACCTGAAGGCAGAAAGAATGCAGCCAGCAACATTCACTGTCATTTTTGTGAGAGAGAGTCAGACTGACAGAGAGAGACAGAGAAAGAGAGACAGAGAGAGAGAGAGAGAGAATGGAGTCTTGAATTCATACCCATGAAGTGAGAGAGATACACACCTAATAACCTCATGAAGAAGAGATGAGAAGACAGTATAAAAACACATCCAACAACAGAAAGACTTACGTGACAAAATCAGACTCTAGGGATTCTACACCAGCAAGAACTGAACATCCCAACACAGATGAAACAGAAGAGAAGGACTTTAAAAAGAACCTCATTAAACTGATATAGGGGCTCAAAGATGGTATGAGAAAATCCCTTAAAGAAATGGAAGAAAATCCAAAATAGAAAATGTAAGAAATTAATAAATCTCTGAAAGAAAGCAAGGAAAGCCAATAAAAGACAATCAAACAGATGAAGGAAACAATTCAAACACTTCAAGACCTTAAAGCTGAAATAGAGACCATAAGAAAACAAACTGAGGGAATGTTGGAAATATAAAAGATGAATAAACAATCAGGAACTATAGATTCAAGTTTACCAAACAGAATACAAGAGATAGAAGAGAGAATCTCAGGCACTGAGATAAACTAGGGGAAATAGATTCATCAACCAAAGAAAATCTTAAATCCAGGAAATACTTAAAGAAAAATATCCAGGAAATACGGGACACAGTGAAAAGACCAAACCTAAGAATAACATGTATAGAAGAAGGTGAAGAAACCCAGCTCAGATTTGCAAAATAAATTCAACAAAACCATAGGAGAAAACTTTCCCAACCTGAAGAAGGACAGGCCTATGAAAGCATAAGAAGGTTACCTAACACCAAATAGACTGGACCATAAAAAGAGTCCCCTGGCCACATAATAATCAAAACACCATACAGAATGAAGAAAGAATATTAAGAGCAGCAAAGGAAAGAGCCCAAGTAACATATAAAGCCAGACCTATCAGGAATACAGTGGACTTCTCCACAGAAACACTAAAGGTCAGATGCTTCTGGATAGACGTTCCACAAACACTAAGAGACCATAGATTCTAGACCAGACTACTATACTCAGAAAAAGTCTCAATCACTATAGATGGCAAAAACAAGATATTCCATGACAAATCCAGATTTACACAATACATATCCACAAATCCAGCTCTATAGAAAGTCCTAGATAGAATATTCCAAACCAAGGAATTTAACTACACTCCCAAAAACATAGGCAATAGATAACCTCCCTTTAACAAAACCCAGAAATAGGGGAAAAACTCAAACACAATACCACCACCTCAAAAAAATGAATCCAAAGCAAACAAGAATCAACAATCAATGGTAATTGATATTCCTCAATATCAATGGTCTTAACTGACCTATAAAAAGACACAAGCAAACAGAATGGGTACAAACACAAAATCCATCCTTTGCTGCATACAAGTAAAACACCTCCACTTCAAAGGTAGACGTTTTCTCAGACTTAAGGATTGAGAAAAAATTTTCCAATTAAATGGACCTAAGAAGCAAATTGGTGTACCTATCCTAATATCTAATAAAATAGACTTCAAATTGAATTAATCCAAAGAGATGAAGAAGGATATTTCATATTCATCACAGGAAAAATACATCAGGATGAAGTCTCAATTCTGAACATCTATGCCCCAAATACAATGGTACCCACATTTTAAAAAGAAACATTATTAAAACTCAAATTATGAATTAAACCCTACACACTTAAAATGGGAGACTTCAACATCCCACTCTAATCACTGATCAGGACCACCAGACAGAAACTTAACAAAGAAACAAAGGAACTAAAAGAAGTTATTTCCCAAATGGGTTTAACAGACACCTATACAACATTCCATCAAAACATAAAAGAATATAGCTTCTTCTCAGCACCACATGGAACCTTCTCTAAAATCAACTACATGCTTGTCAAAAAATCAAACTTCAACAGGCACAAAAAAGTTGGAATAACCCCCTGTATCTTATCAGACCATCATGGCTTAAAATTGGAATTCAACAACAACACAAATTGTAGAAGCCCCCAAAAAACTCATGGAAATTGAACAATGCTCAATTACATCACCCCCAGGGAAGGAATGAAGAGAGAAAGGAGGAAAGAGAGAAAGAGAAAGAAATCAAACACTTCCTAGAATTCAATGAAAATGAAGCCACATCATACCAAATCTATGGGAGACTCTGAAAGCAGTTCTAGGAGTAATGTTCATATTACTAAGTGCCTACATGAAGAAACTGGAGAGTAGCCACACTACAGAATTAACAGAACACCTGAAAGTTCTAGAACAAAAAGAAGTAAACTCACACAGGAGGTGTACATGCCAGGATAAATTCAAATTGAGAGCTGAAATCAATAAAGTAGAAACAAAGTAAACAATATAAAAATCAATTAAAAAAGAGTTGGTTCTTTGAGAAAATCAGCAAGAAAGACACACCTTTATGCACTCTAACCAAAAGGCAGAGAGAGAATATTCTAATTAATAAAAACAGAAATGAAAAGGTGAACATAACAACAGACTTGAGACAATCCAGAGATTCATCAGATCATACTATGAAAATCTGTACTCCACAAAATTTGAAAATTAAAAGAAATGGACAATTTTCTGGATAGATATCACTTACCAAAATTAAATCAAGAACAGATAAAAATTTTAATAAACCTGTAACCCCTAAAGAAATAGAAGCAGCCATCCAAAAAGTCTTCCAACCAATATAAGTTCAGGTTCAGATGGTTTCAGTGCAGAATTCTACCAGAAATTCAAAGAAGAGCTAATACCAATACTCCTCAAATTGTACCACACAATAGAAGCAGAAGGATCATTGCCAAAATCTTTTTAAAGGCTACAATTACCTTAGTAAACAAACCACTCAAAGACACAGTTAATATAGGGAACTATACACCAATCTCTCTCATGAACATTGATGAAAAAATACTCCATAATATACTGGCAAATCGAATCTAAGAACACATCAGATATCATACACCATAATATGCAGGGAGAGATTGTAGATACCTGTGCCACTAAGAACACCCAAAGTGGGCATTGTCAGAGCTAAGAATTTTGTAACAGCAATCTGCAAACACTTCGGAAAGAAAATGAGGCCCCACTTCTTCGACTCCACCTGATATGATTGATGCACCTGAACTGCCCTACTTCCTGGATTCCATCTGATCTGATCTATCCATTTGATACATCTGAAATGACAAGTACCATCCTGAAACCAAATTGGGACTACATCACTCTAGACAACTACAGATCAATGAACTGGTATAGCGCTCCTTCTACTCTGTGGCCAGAGTCTCAGACAGGATCTTCAATCAAGATTAGAACTTCAGTCAAGAACTTCAATCAAGGGAAAGCAGATGACCACCTGGTCTGCCGGGACTAGGTATAAAAAGCCCTGCAGCCGAGCCTGCTTTCTGGTGCCTGGGGATTGCCTGGGAACTGCAAAGAGCTTCCAATCCTGGCCGGAGCCAAGAACTCCAGATTTCAGGTCTTCTCTCCCACCAATGAGACCAGAAAACCAGCAGATCCAGCAAAGGGCACAGGGGACCAGGTGGGAGGCTAAGCAACCCAGATTCCTGGTATTCTTCTCCACCCACGGGACAAGAACGAGGAAGAGGAATAGAAGTGCACCCAGATTATTGCACATGCTAGCACCCACTGAAAGGGTACTCTGGTCCCCTAAGCCCAGAGCAGTAAGGGGATCTTCCTGCACCCACTAGAAGAAGAGATGGAAAAGAGACAACACAAAAACACACTCAGCAACAGAAAAACAAACATGACACCGCAAAATTCCAGAGATTATACACCAGTAAGACTCCAACATTCCAATGCAAATGAAGCAGAAGGGAATGACCTTAAAACCACCTTCATGAAAATTATAGAGACCATAAAAGAGGATATAGGAAAATCCCTCAAGGAAATGGATGAAAAAACGAACCAAAAATGCAAGAAATGGAAGAATAAACAAACAAAAAGGAAGGAAATGGAAGAAAAAGCAAACCAAAAAATGCAAGAAATGGAAGAAAAAACAAACCGAAAAAGGCAGTAAATGGAAGAAAAAGCAAACCAAAAAAATGCAAGAAATGGACGAAAGAACAAACCAAAATTTCATAAAATACAACAAATGGACAAAATGATAATCCAAATATTAAAAGAAATTATACAAACAGTGCAAGGGTTGAAAACTGAAATAAAGACAATAAAAACACTATCTGAAGAAAGGCTAGAAATAGAAAAGCTGGGCAAATAGTCAGATACTACCAATACAAGAATTTCCAATAGAATACAAGAGATGGAAGAGAGAATCTCAGGTGTTGAAGATACACTAGGAGAAATGGACTCATCAACCAAAGAAAATCTTAAGTCCACCATTTCCTCAACTCAAAACATCCATGAAATATGGGACACCATGAAAAGATGAAACCTAAAATTAATATGTATAGAAGGTGAATAAAACCTCCTGAAAGGGGCAGAAAACATATTCAACAAAATCAGAGAACAAAACTTTCCCAACTTTAAGAAAACATGCCAAGGAAGGAACAAGAAGCTTACAGAACACCATATACGAGTGGATCACAAAAAAGTTCCCTAACCACATAATAATCCAGACCCCAAATCCACAGAATAATGAAAGAATATCAAGAGCAGCTAAGGAAAAAGACCAAGTAACATATAAAGACAAACCTATCAGAATTACACCTGACTTCTCCACGGAAACTCTTAAAGCCAGAATGTCCTGGATAGGTATTCTACCAACACAAAGAGACCACGGATGCCAGCCAAGACTACAATACCCGGCAAAGCTGTCAATCCCTATAGATGGAGAAAACAAGATATTCCATGACAAAACCAGATTTACATAATACCCATCCACTAACCCAGCCCTACAGAAAGTTTTGGAAGGAAAACACCAACCCAAGGAAGTTAAATACAACCAGAAAAACATAGGCATTTGAGAATCCCTCTCTACCAACAGACAAAAGAACCAAGGGGAGAAATTTCAAACATAATTCTACCAAGAACAACCATTCCAAAAAAAGGAGAACCAGCAATCAAAGGTCATAAATATCCCTCAATAATATTAGTCTTAATTTGCCCATAAAAAGGCACAGGCTATCGGAATGGATTCGATGAAAGAACCCAACCTTCTTCTGCATACAAGAAACACACCTCAGCCTCAAAGACAGACATTACCTCAGAGTTAAAGGTTGGGAAAAGATTTTCAAATCAAATGGCCCCTAGAAACAACCAGCGGAAGCAATCCTAATATCTTAAAAACTAGAATTTATACTGTCATTTCATATTCACCACAGAAAAAATCAACCAAGATGAAGTCTCAATTCTGAACATCTTTGCCCCTAATACAAAGTCATCCAAATTCGTAAATGAAATATTACTAAAACTCAAACGATACATAAAACCTCACACACTAATAGTGGGAGACTTAAACACCCCACTGTCACCACTAGACAGGACTACAAGACAGAAACTTAGCAATGAAACAAAGGAACTAATAGAGGTTATGACCCAATTGGATTTGACAGACATCTATAGAACATTCCATCCAAACACAATAGAATATACATTCTTCTCAGCACCACATGGAAACTTCTCAAAAATTCACCACATACTTGGCAACATAGCAAACATCAACAGATACAAAACAGTTGGAATAAATCCATGTATCTTATCAGACCACCATGCTTTAAAGATAGAGTTCTATTTAAATTGCTTATCTGTTCTTGATTTAATTTTTGCAATTGATAGCTATCCAGGAAATCGTTCATTTTTTAAATTTTTGAATTTTGTGGAGTACAGGTTTTCAAAGCTGGGGGAGGGCACTTGAGGAGGGGAGGCAAAGGAATAGGGACCTCGAACTGACTTGTGAAACAACCGTGTTTCTAATGTAAATTTAAATTTAAAAATAAAATAATAATAATAATAAATAAATAAAGATAGAGTTCAACAACAACACAAACTGCAGGAACCGTTCAAACTCTTAGGAATTGAATAGAGCATTATTGCACCATGCCTTGGTAAAATAAGAAAAAAAGAGAAATCAAAGTTTTCCTAGATTTCAATGAGAATGAAGACACAACATATCCAAACTTATGGGACACTTTGAAACAGTACTAAGAGGAAAATTCATAGCACTAAGTGCCCACATGAAGAAATTGGAGAATACTTACCCTAGAGAACTAACAGCACAGCGGAAACCTCTAGAACACCAAGTAACAAACTAACAGAGGAGGAATAGATGCCAAGAAATAATCAAATTGAGGGCAGAAAACAATAAAGCAGAAACTAGGAAAACAATACAAAGAATGAATGTAACAAAGAGTTGGTTCTTAGAGAAAATCAACAAGATAGACAAACCTTTATCCTAACACACCAGACGGCAAAATGTGAACATACAAATTAACCAAATCAGAAATGAAAAGGGGGACAAAACAGCCGACAATGAGGAAATCAAGAGAATAATCATGTCATACTTTGAAAACCTGTACTCCACAAAATTCGAAAATGTAAAGGAAATGGATGACTTCCTGGATAGATATCAGCTGCCAAAATTAAATCAAGAACAGATAAGCAATTTAAATAGACCTATAACCCCTGAAAAATAGAGGCTGTCATCAAAAGTCTCCAACCTAAACAAAGCCCAGGGCCAGATGGTTTCAGTGGAGAATACTACCAGAAATTCAAAGAACAGCTTATACCAATTCTCCTCAAAATATTACATGCAATAGAAGCAGAAGGGTCTTTGCCAAACTCTTTTTATGTGGCTTCAATAACATTTATACCCAAGCCACACAAAGATACAACTAACAAAACTTCAGACCACCCTCATGAACTTTGATGCAAAAATAATGAAACAGTGGCAAATCAGATCCAAGAACACATCAGAAAACGCATCCACCATGATCAAGCATGCTTCATCCCAGGGATTCAGGGATGGTTCAACATATGAAAATCTATCAATGTAATCCACCATTTAAACAAGCTGAAAAACAAAAATCACATGATCATCTCACTAGATGCTATAAAAGCCTTGGACAAAATCCATCACTCCTTCATGGTAAAGGTCTTGGAGAGATCTGGGATAACAGGAACATACCTAAACATGATAAAAGCTATATACAGCAAACCAACAGCCAATATCATACTAACTGGCCAGAAACACAAGACGATTCCACTAAAATCATGAACAAGACAAGGCTGTCCCCTCTCCCCGTACCTCTTCAATACTGTACTCGAATTTCTAGCTAGAGCAATAAGACAACAAAAGGAGACCACGTGGATACAAATTGGAAAGGAAGAGGTCCAACTTTCATTATTTGCAGATTATATGATAGTTTACATAAATGACCCAAAGAACTCTACCAGTGAACTCTTACAGCTGATTAACTTCTTCAGAAAAGTGGCAGGCTACAAGATCAAATCAAAAAACATCAGTAGCCCTACTATATACAGATGATAAGAAGGCTAAGAAAGAAACCAGAGAAACATCACCCTTTACAATTGCCACAAACAACATAAAATACCTTGGGGTAATGCTAACCAAACAAGTGAAAGTCCTGTATCGCAAGAACTTTGAGTCTTTAAAGAAAGAAATTAAAGAAGACACCAGAAAGTGGAAAGATCTCCCATGCTCTATGATAGGTAGGATCAATGTAGTAAAAATGGCTATCCTTCCAAAAGAAATCTACAGATCCAAGGCAATCTCCATTAAAATACCAGCACAATATTTCGCAGACCTTGTAAGAACAAAAGACAATTTTGTATGGAAAACAAAAGACCCAGGATAGCCAAAACAACCTTCTTCCACAAAGCAACATCTGGAGTCATCACCAGCTCTGACCTAAAGCTCTATTATAGAGCTGTAGTCCTGAAAACAGTTTGGTATTGGCACAAAATTAGACAAGTAGACCATTGAAATCCAATTGAAAACTGTGATATTAACCCATGCATGTATGAACATTTACACAATGTAGTAATACTCAGTGGGAAAAAACAATGGAATCTTGAAATTTGTAGGCAATTGAATGGAACTAGAGGAAACCATCCTGAGTGAAGTAACCCAGTCACAGAAAGATAAACATGGTATGTACTCACTCATATAAGGATTTTAGATATAGAATCAAGGATTTCCACCCCACATTCCATACCATCAGAGAAGCTAGGAGACAGAGAAGACCCTAAGAGGGACATATATGGTTCTCCTGAGAAAGGGGAATGGAACTTCTTATCTAATTTGCCGCACGGGGGGAGGGGAGAGGTAGTTAGGGAAAGAGATGGTGAGAAGACGGGAGGGAAGGACATGAGAGAGGAAGATAATCAAGTCAGGTTAAGAATAGAGGAGAGCAAAAAAGAGATACCATAATAGAGGGAGCCATTATAGGGATAAAGAAATATCTGGAAGATGGGAGATGTCCAGAGAACAAGGTTGACCCCAACTAACAATCTAAGCAATAGTAGAGAGACTACCTTAAATGCCCTTCCCCTATAATGAGATTGATGACTAACTTACATGCCATCCTAGAGCCTCCATCCAATAGCTGATGGAATCAGAAGCAGACACCCACAGCTAAACACTGAGTTGAACTCTGGAATCCAGTTGCAGAGAGGGGGGAGTGATGAGCAAAGGGGTCAAGGCCAGGCTGGAGAAACTCACACAAACAGCTGACCTGAACAAGGGAAAGCAGCATAGGACTATCCCAGAACCCTTGAAGGTGGATATCAGTTTGGAAGTCTGTTTAATCTATGGGGCCTACAGTAGGGGATCAATACTTATCTCCCTAGTACACAAATGGACTTTGGGTGCCCACTCCACATAGAGGGATATTCTCTCTACATAGACACATGGGGAGGGTCAATTGCCTGCTCCAAATGATATGACAGACTTTAATAAGCTTTAATGGCGTATTGAGTGCTTATCCCCTAGATTCACACAGTTCCTTGGATGGCAGCATACAGCAAATATTCACCTGATGTTCTTGTGCCACAAATGTCCTTCTTCTAAAGGGACATTTATATCAAGTAATGTAGGCTTTATGCAATTAATTTTAATTAATTTAATTTGATTGCAAGACTCAAACAAAGTGATCTCATAATGATAATGTGTTAATCAGGCACAAACAGCAATTGTAAGTGTATGTGTCCTCAACTTCAGATCATATCTGTATGTGAAACAAAGCATCCACAGCTGAGATATAGCTAGCAAACTAACAGTAGTATAAACCTTCCAAAGATGAGTTTTCATTAACTGTCTGAATATGTAATCACAAAGTCAACATATTGGTGTAGAATGAATTCTAATTAGTCTTAATAATAAAAACTTGGAGTCAGCTATCAGGGTGTGAAAGATCAGAAAAAACAGAGTGGCCAGCCACTAGACTTTTTACCTCTACAATTTTCATACTGAATTGGGTATCCTGTTGCTATGAATCCCTCTCTCTCTCTCTCTCTCTCTCTCTCTCTCTCTCTCTCTCTCTCTCTCTCCAAAACCTGACTGAATGCCCTGAGCTCCTGTCTCCTCCTGCTTTATATTCCTCTCTGCCCTTTCATATCACTCCAGACTCCATCTCCCTAGTACCAGGATTAAAGTTGTGAGCCACCACTGCCTGGTTCTGTTTCTCTTTTAGACTGGATCAATCTCATATAGACCAGAGTGACCTTGAACTCACAGAGATCTGCCTGCCTCTGCCTCCTGAGTGTTGGGATTAAAGGTGTGTTCCACCACTGCCTGGCTTTTATGGCTAACTAGCATGGCTAGCTCTGCACTGGGATCTTCATGCAAGCTTTATTTGTTAGATCAAAAACAAAATATCACCACACATTTGAACAAAACTATAAAACAAATGGACATATACTTAAAGATCATGGTAAGAATATTAATTCTTAGATAAATGCAGAATAACATCAAAGATAAATCAAACATTATATTTAAAAGTAAACCTCTAAGAACTTAAAAAATTTACCTCACTTGGGATGTTTCCATCCATTTGCCTGCAAATTTCAAGATATCATTTTTTAACCACTGAGTAATAGTCTGCTGTGTAAATATACCACATTTTTCTTTATCCATTCTTCATTTGTGGGACATCTAAGTTGTTTCCTGGTTCTATCTAGTAGAAATAATGTTGCTAAGAACATAATTCAGCAAATGTCCTTGTGGTGTGATTGTGCATCCTTTGGTTATATTCCCAAGAGTGTTATTGCTGGGTCTTGAGGTAGATTGATTCCCAGTTTTCTGAGAAACCACCATATGGATTTCGAAAGTGGCTGTACAAGTTTGCATTCCCACCAGCAATGGAGGAGTGTTCCCCTGACTCCATATCCTCTCCAGCATAAGCTATCATCAGTGATTATGATCTTATCCACTCTGATAGGCATAAATGGTATCTCAAAGTCATTAAGATCTGCATTTCCATGATGGATAAGGATGATGAGCACTTCCTTAAATGTCTGCTGAGCTCATAGAATACAGTTGTAGAAATCATAGGAGCAAGAGCAGTTAAGATTATGATTTGGAAAACCAAAGAAACAGCTGACCAGAGCTAATAAGAGCTCATGGAATCTGGAATGACCAGTGGGGAACCTCATGGTACCAAGCTAGGGCATCTAAATGTGTGTGTGGGGAACTGGAGGGGACTTACCCTGGGTTCATGAACAGTATTTTTGGATATCATTTCCAATAGTGAGATACCTTGCTCAATTTTGATACAAGGGGCAAGGGATTGGTACTGCCTCAAGTTGGGAGGTTGCATTTTGTTGACTCCCAATGGGAGGCCTTGCCTGCGCTGAGGAGTGTATGGGACTTCAGGGCAGGAGAAGGGAAGAGAGGGGAACTCATGTTGTTATGTAAAATGAAACAAAATTTAAATGAAAAAACTTAAAATGATTGAAATCATATTAAATATGTTTTTGTTCCTTCCTGGAAATGAATTTCTGAATCTGTAATTGTGAGAAAGATAAAATGATTCACATACATGTGGAGAGTAATGTATCTTTTGCTTTACTTTATTACTTTGAATGATAGGTCACTCACCCAATATCTTCCACAACCATGGTAAATAAACCCTCTACTATGGTGTTATAATCCCCAGTTCTATAGAATGTCTTGAACAACCCACTCAGTCAATGAAAAGCCAAAAAGGTAAAGCACTGACTCAGAACATGAAGAAAAATAGGACATGTCATTTTTTTCTTTTAGTTTTGCATTTTTTATTTTTAAGTTTAAATTTAGATTAGAAACAAGGTTGGTTCACAAGTCAGTTCCAAGGCCCTCTCCCTTTCCCTCCTCTCCTCCCTTGCCCTCCACCCAAACCCCCCCATTATCCCCTCTTTTCCCCACGGATGGTGAGGCCCTCCATGGGGATGTCCATAATCTGTCATTTCATGCAGGGCAGGGCCTAGACCTCCGTCCAAGAGTTCAGAGTGAGAGTGCATCTCACATTTTTGGATGGGAGTCAAAAGTCCGTGTGTATACTCGGGATGAATACAGATCTACTGCCCAAGTCTCAATATTTTACCTAGGCCTCCTCACTGACACCCCCATTCAGGGGGTCTTGATCAGTCCCATGCTGGATTCCCAGGCATCAGCCTGGGATTCAAGAGTTAACCCTTGTCAGGTAAGCTGTTTCTGGGGTTAAACCAGCCCAGTCTTAATCTCTTTGGTCATCAGTCCTCCCTCTCTGTTACTGGCTTTCTTGAGTACAGCTCAGTGCTTAGCCATGGGAGTGTGCCTCTTCTTCCATCAGCCACTGAATGAAGGTTTTGCTTCCCAGACACACTGTCCATGGGATTGTAGGCCAGACTCCCCATATCTATGTCTAAAATCCATGTATGAGAGACTACATGCCATGTTTCTCTTTTTTGTGCCTGCTAATTTCAGTATTCCATTGTTTTTTTTATGCTGAATAGTACTCCATTGTGTAAATGTACAACATTTTCTCTATCCACTCTTCGATTGAGGGGCATCTAGGTTGCTTCCAAGTTCTGGATATTGCAAATAAAGCTGCTATGAACATACTGGAACAGGCATCCTTGTTGTATGAATGTGCATGGCTGATAGACTAGGTAGCATTTAATGAGTAGAGTGGTAAAGCGACTAATACCACACTGGCTGTAATAGATTCTAATTAGGGCAGTATTAACTGGCTAAAATAGGCCCTGGTCGTGTGAGGCAGCTGGAGAAAGCTGAGTAGCATTAGTAAGGTAGCGATTCACAGACTCAAGCTAAGTTGTTCCATAAAGACTGGATTTTATGAAAGATTGAATGTGGGGGATTAGGATGGATGAGGTCTCTACCATTTTAGGGAGCTGAGAGATAGCCCGAGAACCCCGGATCAAATCCCAGCACCCACATGACTGTATCTTATATGAAGTTCACCGCTTCAATAATCGCAGTGAGAAAAGAAATGCCAAAGCCTGCAGTGAGAGAAGGGAAAGCATAACATTGATCTCAGCTGGCCTGTGATTCTGCTTGTCCAGTTAGCTTTAATGGAAGACAACCTTGAACAACAGTGGAGGCTTCTGGGTAATGAGATAAGTACTGCAATGAGCAAATTGGCTACACCTGGCTGCATGGTTTGAGCCAACCCATCTGAGCCTGCACAGCAATAAGCCAAGTGAAGAAACACCTGATTGACCCTTACATTAAACCTGGAAAAACTCATTTTGACACACGGTACAGGGTTTTTTTTGTGAAAAAGCTCCCCTCGTATCCAAACCTCTGGCCGTTAATTTAAGCTGGAAAATATACCAAAGCCTGGACCGTTCCTCGGTCACATGCAAAATCAAGGTCTTCATTCTATGCGGATAATGTCAAAAACTCAGAAACCTGTACAAGTCCGTATTTTCTGGGTCTGTAAGACTGCGTCATCTTATCTATTTCAGTTGTTGGAATACCTGGCCCCCTGCTTCTGGGGGGTCTTGGTTCATCAAACCATAGAAGCCTAGAAGGAATCCTCAAGGCATTTTTAAAAGATATAAGTTGAATTCATTCAGCTGCGTTTATTATTGAGTGTACCTTAGCAATTGTTCCTTTCTTAGCAAGCAAAAAACTAAAAAACATAATAGTATACAGTATCCAGACTTTCTGTGTATTTTTCATCTTTACATGGCTTATTTATCTATCATTACTGTATTTCTTTTACTTTTATGTATTTTTCTGTAAGACAGGGTTTCTCTTTGCAAATCTGCTTGCCTTTGGCTCTGCAGCAAACCCTACTGGCTTGCAACACCACATCTGGCTTCTCTACTTATTTACCACTTTGCCGTTTCTTTTTTTCTTTGAATCATTGCAGCTCATTCAGAGCCAAAATAAATTTGGTGCGACTGAGAAGCGCCCATAGCTAAACTAACAATGTTTCTTTTGAGCTTTTACTTTCGGTTCGCTGCTCCTCAAACAGTTTCTTTCACTCCCTCTTTGCAGAGAAGAGCAAACCAACCTGCTCTTGTTACCTCGCTCTTGTCCCGGTCCCTTATTTACCCCGCTTTTGTCGAGGTCCTTTAATTGTTCCACCTTACATTGGGAACTTACCAGCATGCTGTACTGACTACAAAAAGTTCTGAGTCTGTTGGAAAAGCCTCCCCATACTGGCCACCATTTGTCATGCCCACCTCGACCAGCAAAGAAGACACAACACCCAGATTTTCTTTAAGCAGTTTATTCAGGAACCTTGAACAATCTTCTTCACCTGGGGAGTGCCAGGGAGCCCCAACCCACAGCTTAAAAGCCCTTGGGTAGCCAACCATAGTATGCCACATGGAACATGCTGATAGGCCCACGTACACAGAAGCAAGCATGATATACAGCGTTAACCAAATACAGGTGTTGTTTATCACAGAGAGCACCTGATGTCGGGCTAGCAGAAGGCAGAAGCCAGTGCCATCTTAAGGATGAAGCACTTTGCAGCTCTCTACAACTCTCACCAGAAATGGAGGTTTGTTCCCCTTTTACCACATCCTCTCCAGCATAAATTGTCCTCGGTGTTTTTGATTTTAGCAATTCTTACAAGAGTGAGATTGTATCTCAGAGTTGTTTTGATTTGCATATCCTGGATGGCTAAGGATGTTGAGCACTATCTCAAGTGCCTCTCAGCCATTTTAGACACATCTATTGAAAATTCTCTATTTATTTCTGCAGCCACCTTTTTAATTGGATCCTTTGGTGTTTTGGAGACTTGCTTCTTAAGTTCTTTGTAAATTTTGGAGATCAACCCTCTGTTAGATGTGGGCTTAGTGAATATTTTTCCCATTGTGTGGGCTGCATTTTCATGTTGCTGACTATGTCCTTTGCCTTACAGAAGCTTCTCAGTTTCAGGAGGTCCCATTTATTAATTGTTGATCTCAGTGTCTGTGCTACTGGTGTTATGTTCAGGAATCTGTCTCCTGTACTAATTCATTCAAGGGTACCACTCATTTTCTCTTCTGAGAGGTTCAGTGTGGCTGTATTTATGTTGCGTTCTTTGATCCATTTGGATTTAAGTTTTGTGCATGGCGATAAACATGAATCAATCCGCATTCTTCTACATGCCAGCCTCTAGTTATGTCAGCACCATTCGTTGAAGATGCATTCGTTATTCCACTGTAAATTTTTAGCTTCTTTGCCAAAGATCAGATGTTCATACATGTGGGGTTTAATATCAGGGTTTTCAATTCGATTCCATTGGTCTGTCTATTTTGTGCCAATACCAAGCTGTTTTCTGGACTATAGCTCTATAATAGAGCTTGAGGTCAGGGATGGTGATGCCTCTGTACGTTGCCTTGTTGACCAGGGTTGTTTTGGCTATCCTGGTTCTGCTGTTTTTCCATACAAAATTGATTATTGTTCTTTCAAAGACTGTGAAGAATTGTGCTGGGATTTTAATAGGTATAGCATTGAAACTGAATATTGCTTTTGCCAGGATTGCCATTTTTACTATATTTTTCCTTCCTATCCAAGAGCATGGGAGATCTTTCCATTTTCTGAGGGCTTCTTTAATTTATTTCTTTAAAGATTCAAAGTTCTTGTGATACAGGTTTTTCACTTGTTTGGTTAGCATTACCCCAAGGTATTTTATGTTGTTTGTGGTGCTTGTAAAGTGTGATGTTTCTCTCATTTCTTTTTCAGCCCTTTCATCATCTGTATATAGTAGGGCTACTGACTTTCTTGAGTTGATCTTGTAACCTGTCACTTGGCTGAATGTGTTAATCAGCATTAAGTGTTCCCTGGTAGAATTCTTTGGGTCATTAATGTAAACTATCATATCATCTGCAAACAGTGAAAGTTTGACCTCATCCTTCCCAATTTGTATCCCGTTGATGCCCCTTTGTAGTCATATGTCAATGGCTAGAACTTCAAGTACCATGTTGAAAACGTATCGAGAGAGTGGACAGCCTTGCTTTGTTCCTGATTTTAGAGAAATTGCATTGAGTTTCTGTTCATTTAGTTTGATGTTTGCTGTTGGCTTACTGTCTATAGCTTTTATTATGTTTAAGTATGTCCCTGTTGTCCTAGATCACTCCAAGACCTTTATCATGAAGGGGTGTTGGGTTTTTTCAAAGGCTTTTTCAGCATCAAGTGAGATGATCATGTGATTTTTGTTTTTTAACTTGTTTATATGGTGGATTACGTTGATGGATCCTGCATCCCTGGGATGAAACCTACTTGATCATGGTGAATGAATGTTTTGTTTTGTTGTTGGATCCAATTAGCCAGTATTTATTGAGTATTTTTGCATCAATGATCATGAGGGATATTGGTCTGAAGTTCTCTTTCTAAGTTGTGTCTTTGTGTGGCTTGGGGATCAATGTTGTTGAAGCCTCATAGAAAGAGTTTGGTAAAGACCCTTCTGCTTCTATTGTGTGGAATGCTTTGAGAAGAATTGGGATAAGCTCTTCTTTGAATTTGTGCTAGAATTCTGCACTGAGGCAATCTGGACCTGGACTGTTTTTGGTTGGGAGACTTTTGAGGACTGCTTTTATTTCCATAGGGTTTATAAGACTATTTAAATTGCTTATGTGATCTTGAATTAGTTTGGCACGTGTTAGCTATCCAGGAAGTCGTCCATTTCCTTTAAATTTTCGAATTTTGTGGAGTACAGATTTTCAAAGTATGACTTGATGATTCTCTGGATTTCCGCAGAGTCTGTTGTTATGTCCCCCTTTTCATTTCTGTTTTGTTAATTTGCATGTTCACTCTCTGTTGTTTGTTAAGTTTGGACAAAGGTTTGTGTATCTTGTTGATTGTCTCAAAGAACCACCTCTTCGTTGCATTGATTCTTTGTATGTTTTCCTAGTTTCTACTTTATTGATTTCAGCACTCAATTTGATTATTTCCTGGCATCTACTCCTCCTGGTGGAGTTTCCTTCTTCGTATTCTAGAGCTTTCAGCTGTGCTGTTAATTCTCTAGTATAACTATTCTCCAGTTTCTTCATGTGAGCACTTAATACTTTGAACTTCCCCCATAACACTGCTGTCAAAATGTCCCACATGTTTGGGTATGTTGTATCTTCACTCTCATTGAATTCAAGGAAGTCTTTAATTTCTTTTTTATTTCGTGTTTCACCCAGTAGTGGTGCAGTTGACCATTATTCTATTTCCATGAGTTTGTAGGTTTTCTGCAATTTGGGTTGTTATTGAATTCTAATTTTAAAGCATGGTGGTCTGATAAGATGCATGGTGTTACTCTGATTTTTTGTAGCTGCTGAGGTTTGATATGTTGCCAAGTATGTGGTGGATTTTTGAGAAGGTTCCATGTGGTGGTGAGAAGAAGGTGTAATCATTTTCATATGGATGAAATGTTCTATAGATGTCTGTTAATCCCAGTTGGGTTATTACTTCTATTAGACCCTTTGCTTCTTTGTTGAGGTTCTGTCTGGTATTCCTGTCTGGTGGTGAGAGTGGTGTGTTGAAATCTCCCACTATAAGTGTGTGGGGCTTTATATGTGATTCAAGTTTTAATAACGTTTCTTTTACGAATATGGATCCCTTTTGTATTTGGGGCATAAATGTTTAGGATACACACTTCATCTTGGTGGATTTCACCTGTGATAAGTATGTAATGACCTCCTTCATCTCTTTTGATTCATTTTATTTTAAAGTCTAGTTTGTTATATATTAGGATTGAGACCCCTGCTTGTTTCTTGGGTCCATTGGATTGAAAATTTTGTCCCAACCTTTAACACTCAGGTAATGCATGTCTTTGAGGGTGAGGTGTGTTTCTTGTATCCAGCAGAATGAATGGTTCTCTCTTCAAATCCATTGTGCTAGCCTTGTGTCTATTTATGGGTGAGTTAAGACCATTAATGTTGAGGAATTTTAATGACAATTGATTGCTCTTCCTTCTTGGATTTGCAATGGTGTTGATTGTGGAATAATGTATGGAATTTCACCCCTTTTTTCTTTTGGCTGTTGGTAGAGAGGGATTCTTTAATGTCTATGTTTTCTGGTTGTAGTTAACTTCCTTAGGTTGGAGTTTTCCTTCCAAATCTTTCTGTAGTGCAGGGTTAGTGGATATGTATTGCTTAAATCTAGTTTTGTAATGGAATATATTGTTTTCTCCATCTATAGTGATTGAGAGATTTGCTGGGTATAGCAGTCTGGGCTGGCATCCATGGTCTCTTAGTGTTAGTAGAATATCTATCCAGGGCCTTCTGACTTTCAGAGTTTCCATGGAGAAGTCAGGTGTATTTCTGATAGGTCTGCCTTTATATGATACTTGACCTTTTTCCTTAGCTGCTCTTAATATTCCTTCTTTATTCTGTATATTTGGGGTCTGGATTATGTGGCGAGGACACTTTTTTGTGGTCCATTCCATTTGGTGTTCTGTTAGCTTCTTGTACCGTCATTGGCATGTGTTTCTTAAGGTTGGGAAATTTTTCTTCTATGATTTTGATGAATATGTTTTCTGCCCCTTTGAGGTGGTTTTCTTCTCCTTCTTCTATACCTATTATTCTTAGGTTTGGTTTTTCATGGTGTCCCATATTTCCTGGATGTTTTGTGTCAAGGATTTGTTAGACTTAATGTTTTCTTTGGTTGATGAATCCATTACTCCTAGTGTATCTTCAACACTTGAGATTCTCTCTTCCATCTCTTCTATTGTGTTGGTAATGCTTGTATCGGTAGTACATGACTGTTTGCCCAGCTTTTCTATTTCCTGCCTTTCTTCAGATTGTGTTTTTTTATTGTCTCTATTTCAGTTTTCAACCCTTGCAGTGTTCGCATAGCTCCTTGAAATTTTCGGTTTATCTTTTCGTCCATTTATTGACTTTTATGAATTTTTTGGTTTGTTCTTTCTTCCATTTCTTGCATTTTTTGGTTTGTTTTTTCTTCCATTTCTTTGAGGGATTTTCCTATATCCTCTTTTAGGGCCTCTATGATTTCCATGAGAGTGGTTTTAAGGTCATTTTCTTCTACTTAGTTGGCATTGGAATGTTGGAGTCTTGCTGGTGTGGAGTCTCTAGTATCTGTTGGTGTCATATTTGTATTTCTGTTGTTGAAGTGTGTTTTTGTATTATCTCTTTCCCATATCTTCTTCTCGCGGGTGCAGAAAGAGCCCCTTATTGGTCTAGAGGTTGAGGGACCAGAGTTCCCTTTTGGCCAGTGCTAGCAAGTCCAATAATCTGGTGGTACTTCTATTCCTTGTCTTCATTCTGGTCCTGTGGGTGGAGAAGAAGAACAGGAATCTGAGGTGCGTAGCCTCCCACCTGGTCCCCTGTACCCTTGGGTGGATCCTGTTGTACCTGATCATGCAGCCGGGACACCTGCAACACTGATCTCCCTGGCTTCTCTAGTTTCCAGGTCTTGTTGGTGGGAGAGAAGTCCTGGAGTCTGGGGTGTTTGGCTCCTGCCGGGATTGGAAGCTCTGTGTAGTTCCCAGGTGATCCCCAGGCACTGGAACACAGTCCTAGAAGCAGAGCCTGTTGTACCTGGTGCAACTGCCAGAACAGCTGCTTCTACACCAGTAGATTCTTAAACCGTGTTGTATGATTTGTTTTCAACAAGTTAGCACGTGTAGATACTTACAAAGTGTTTTATCTTTAGTTTTCCATAAGTTACACATGTAATTTCTCACACAGTGTTTTATCATTAGTTTTCAATAGGGTACACGTATAGATTCTCACACAGCCTTGTGTCGTTAATTTTCATTAATGTACACGTGTAGATTATCACACAGCATTGTACCGTTAGTTTTCAAGAAGTTAGGCATGTAGTTACTCACACAGTTTTGTATCGCTAGTGTTCAAGTACTTACTCTTATAGATTCTTACACAGTGTTGTATCATTAGGTATCAATAAGGTACACGTGTAGATACTCACACAACATTGTATCATTAGTTTTCAAGCAGATAAATGTGTAGCTTCTCACACAGGGTTGTATCGTTAGGTTTCAAGAAGTTATGCTTACAGATTCTCACAAAGAATTGTATCGTTAGTTTTCAATAAGTAACATGTAGTTTCACACACTTTGTTGTATCATTGTTTTCAATAAGGTACAGGTGTAGAATCTCACACCACAATGTATCGTTAGTTTTCAATAAATTACACCTGCAGATACTCACACAGCTTTGTATTGTTTATTTTCAATACAGTACACGTGTAGAATCTCACACAGCATTGTACCATTAGTTATCAATAAGGTACACATGTAGATTCTCACACAGCACTGTATCATTAGTTTCCAATTAGGTACAAGTGTAGATTCTCACACAGTGCTGTATCGTTAGTTTCCAATTAGGTACACGTGTAGATTATCACACAGTGTTGTACCATTAGTTTTCAGGAAGTTAGGCTTGTAGTTTCTCACAGAGTGTTGTATAGCTAGTTTTCAAGTACTTACACTTACAGATCCTCACAAAGTGTTGTATTGTTAGTTGTCAATAAGGTACACGAGTAGATAGACAGTGTTGTATCATTAGTTTTCAATAATGTAGATGGGTAGTTTCTCACACAGTGTTGTATCCTTAGTTTTCAAGAAGTTATGCTTACAGATTCTCACAAAGAATTGTATCGTTATTTTTCAATAAGTTAAACGTGTAGATTCTCACACAGTGTTGTATCGATAGTTTTCAAGAAATTACGCATTAAGTTCCTCACACAGTGTTGTGTCGATAGTTTCCAAGATGTTACATGGGTAGAATCTTAAACTGTGTTTTATTCTTAGTTTTCAACAAGTTACACGTGTAGATACTTACACAGTGTTGTATCTTTAGTTTTCAATATGTTACACCTGTAGATTCCACACAAAGTTGTGTCATTGTTTTTCAATAAGGTACAGGTGTAGAATCTCACACAGTGTAGTATGATTAGCTTTCAATAAGGTACACATGTAGAATCACACAGCATTGTATGAAGAGTTTTCAAGAAGCTATGCATGTAGTTTCTCACATAGTTTTGTATCTCTAATTTTCAAGTACTTACATTTATAGATTCTCAGTGTTGTATTGTTAGTTATCAATAAGGTACACTTGTAGATTCTCACACAGCCTTGTGTCTTCAGTTTTCAAGAAGTTACACTTACAGATTCTCACAAATTATTGTATCGTTAGTTTTCAATAAGTTACACGTGTAGATTTTCACAGAGTATTGTATCGTTAGTTTCAAGATTCACACATGTAATGTCTCACACCGTGTTTTGTCGATATTTTCCAAAAAGGTACATGGGTAGATTCTTAAAATGTGTTGTGTTGTTAACCTTCAACGTTTACACGTGTAGATACTTAAACAGTGTTGTAACTTTAGGTTTCAATAAATTACACCTGTCAATTCTCACACAGAGTTGTGTCGTTAGTTTTCAATAAGTTACAAGTATAGATTCTCACACAGTGTTGTATCGCTAGTTTTCATATATACACTTATAGTTTCTCACACAGTTTTGTATCGTTAGTTTTCAAGAAATTGCCCATGTAGTTTCTCACACAGCTTTGTATTGTTTTTTTTTCAATAAGGTACACGTGTACAATCTCATACAGCCTTGTATTGTTAGTTGTCAATAAGGTACACTTGTAGATTCTCACACATCGTTGCCTGTTTAGTTTTCAATAAGGTACACGAATAGAATCTCACATGTCGTTGTATCGTTAGTTTTCTATAAGGTACACATGTAGAATCTCACACAGCGTTGTATCATTAGTTTTCTAGAAGTTAGACGAGTAGTTTCTCACAGTGTTTTATCACTAGTTTTCAAGTACTTACACATATAGATTCTCACTAAGTGTTGTATTGTTAGTTATCAATAAGGTACACGAGTAGACACAGCATTGTACTGTTAGTTTTCAAGAAAGTAGATGTGTAGCTTCTCACACAGTGTTGTATCCTTAGTTTTCAAGAAGTTATGCTTACAGATTCTCATGAAAATTATATCGTTAGTTATCCATAAGTTACACATGTAGATTCTCACACAGTGTTGTATCGATAGTTTTCAAGAAATTATGTATCAAGTTCCTCACACAGTGTTGTGTCAATAGTTTCCAAGATGTTACTCTGGTAGAATCTTAAACTGTGTTGTATCGTTAGTTTTCAACAATTTACACGTGTCGATACTTACACAGTGTTGTATCTTTAGTTTTAAATAAGCTACACGTGTTGAATCTCACACAGCGTTGTATTGTTAGTTTTCAATAAGGTGCAGAATCACACACAGCATTGGTTTATTAGTTTTCAAGAAGTTACACATGTAGTTCCTCACACAGTGTTGTATTGATTGTTTTCAAGAAGTTAGGCATAAAGTTTCTCACATAGTGTTGTATCGTTAGTTTTCAAGAACTTACACTTATAGATCCTCACACAGTGTTGATTTGTTAGTTATCATTAAGATACACGTGTAGATACTCACACAGCATTGTATTTTTAGTTTTCAAGAAGGTAAATGTGTAGCTTCTCACATAATGTTTTATCTTTAGTTTTGAAGAATTTATGCTCACAGATTCTCACAAAGAGTTATATCATTATTTTCAATGCTTTACACATGTAGTTTCTCACACTGTGTTGTATAGTTAGTTTTCAATAAGGTACAGGTGTAGAATCTCAGACAGCGATGTATTGTTAGTTTTCAATAAATTATACCTGTAGATTCTCACACAGCGTTGTATTGTTTGTTTTGATTACAGTACACGTGTAGAATCTCAAACAGCATTGTATCGATAGTTTTCAATAAGGTACACGGGTAGAATCTCACAAAGCGTTGTAGAGTTAGTTTTCAAGAATTTACGCATGTAGTTTCTCACACAGTGTTGTATTGCTAGTTTTCAAGTACTTACACTTATAGATTCTCACACAGTGTTGTATCATTAGTTATCAATAAGGTACACGTGTAGATTCTCACACAGCATTGTATCATTAGTTTTCAATAAGGTACATGGGTAGAATCTCACTCAGCGTTGTATCGTTAGTTTTCAAGATGTTAGGCATGTCGTTTCTCACACAGTGTTGTGTCGATATTTTCCAAGAAGGTACATGTGTAGATTCTTAAACTGTGTTGTGTTGTTAACTTTCAACATTTACACGTGTAGATACTTAAACAGTGTTGTAACTTTAGATTTCAATAAGTTACACATGTAGATTCTCACACAGAGATGCGTCGTTAGTTTTCAATAAGTTACAAGTATTGATTCTCACACACTGTTGAATCGCTAGTTTCCATATTTACACTTATAGATTCTCACACAGTTTTGTATCGTTAGTTTTCAAGAAATTACCCATGCAGTTTCTCACACAGCTTTTTATTTTTTTCAATAAGGTACACGTGTAGAATTTCACACATCCTTGTCTCTTTAGTTTTCAATAAGGTACACAAATAGAATCTCCCACGTCGTTGTATCGTTAGTTTTCAATAAGGTACACAGGTGGAATCTCACACAGCCTTGTATCATTAGTTTTCTAGAAGTTATGCATGTAGTTTCTCACACAGTGTTGCATCGCTAGTTTTCAAGTACATAGACTTATAGATTCTCACACAGTGTTGTATCCTTAGTTTTCAATAGGTTACAAGTTTAGATTCTCACACAGTGTTGTATCTTTAGTTTTCAATGGGCTACACGTGTAGATACATACACAGGTTTTATATTTAGTCTTCAATAATTTACACCTGTAGACTCTCACACAGCATTGTATAGTTCTTTTGCAACATGTTAAGTTTTCAGATTCTCACAACGTATTGTATCCTTAGTTTTCAATTAGGTACACGTGAAGGATGTCACACAGCGTTGTATCGAGGGTTTTCAATAAGGTACACATGTAGAATCTCACACAGGCTTGAATCATTAGTTTTCAATAAGATAAACGTGTAGATTCTCACACAGCATTGTATCGTTTGATTTCAAGAAGTTATGCATGGACTTCCTCACACAGTGGTCTATAGATGGTTTTCAAGAAGTATTGCTTATAGATTCTCACACACAGTTGTTTTGTTAGTTTTCAACAAGTTATGCATTTAGGTTCTCACACAGTTCTGTTTCAATAGTTTCCAAGAAGTTACACATGTAGCTTCTTACAGAAGTCGATAAGGCTAATTTTGAAGAAGTTATATATGTAGATTTTCACACAGTGCTATATCGTTAGTTTTCCATAAGTTACACATGTAATTTCTCACAGAGTGTTAGATCGTTTGTTTTCAATAAGTTACACCTGTAGATTCTCACACAGTGTTTTATGGTTAGTTTTCAATGAGGTACTCATGTAGATTCTCACAGCGTTGTATGGAAAGTTTTCAATAAGTTACGCATGTAGTTTCTCACACAGTGTTGTATCACTTGTTTTCAAGTAGTTTCACTTATAGATACTCACACAGCATTGTAGCATTAGTTTTCAATAAGTTACATGTGTAGTATCTCACACAGGGTTGTATTGTTAGTTATCGATAAGGTACACGTGTAGATTCTCACACAGCATTATATAGTTAGCTTTCATGAAAGTACACATGTAGTTACTCACACAATGTTGTATAGTTAATTTTCAATAAGTTACACCTGTAGATTCTAACACAGTGTTGTGTCGATAGTTTCCAAGAAGTTACACGGGTCTATTCTTAAACCGTGTTGTATCATTAGGTTACAATAAGTTACACCTGTAGATTATCACACAGCTTTGTACCATTTGTTTTAAATAAAGTACAAGTGTAGAATCTCATACAGATTTATATCGTTAGTTTTCAATAAGGTAAACATGTAGATTCTCACAGATCGTTGTATCATATTTTTCAAAAAGGTACAGGTGTAGAATCTCACACAGCTTTGAATAGTTAGTTTTCAATAAGTTACATGAGTAGATTATCACACAGACTTGTAGCGTTAATTTTCAATAATTTACACGTGTAGAATCGCACACAGTGTTGTGTCGTTAGTTTCAATAAATTATACGTGTAGATACTCACACAATGTTCCATCATTAGTTTTTAATAAGTTACAAGTGTAGATTTTCACACAGCATTGTATCGTTAGTTTTCAATAGGTGCTAGTTTAGAATCTCACACAGCATTGTATCGTTAGTTTTCAAGAATTTACATATTTAGTTTCTCACACAGTTTTCTATCGCTTGTTTTCAAGTGGTTACACTTATAGATTCTCACACATTGTTGGATCATTAGTTATCAATAAAGTACACATGTAATTTCTCACAAAGCATTGTATCAGTAGTTTTCGATGAGGTATCGCTTAAGATTCGCATACAGTGTTGTGTCGTTAGTTTTCACTAAGATACGCATGTAGTTTCTCACCCAGTTTATATTGATAGTTTCCAAGAAGATACACATGTAGATTCTCACACAGGGTTGTATGGTTAGTTTTCAAGAAGTTACACGTGTAGATTCTCACACAGTGTTGGATCGTGAGTTTTCAAGAAGATAGATGCGTAGTTCCTTACACAGTGTTGTATGGTTAGTTTTCAAGAAGTTATGCTTACAGATTCTTACAAAGTATTGTATCATTAGTTTTCAATAAGTTACACGTGTAGATTGTCATACAGTGTTGTATCTTTTGTTTTCAAGAAACTAAACATGTAGATTTTCACACATTGTTGCGTCCATAGTTTCCAAGAAGTTACAGGGGTAGATTCTTAAATTGTGTTGTATCGTTAGTTTTCAACAAGTTGCACGTGTAGATACATACACAGTGTTGTATCTTTAGTTTTACATAAGTTACACATGTAGTTTCTCACACAGTGTTGTATCGATAGTTTTCAATAAAGTACACCTGTAGATTTTCACACAGCGGTGTATCGTTATTTTTCAAAAAGCTACACATGTAGTTTCTCACACTGTGTTGTATCATTAATTGTCAAGAATTTACGCATGTAGTTTCTCACACAGTGTTGTATCAATATGTTCCAAGAAGTTACACGGGTAGATTCTCAAACTTTGTTGTATCGTTAGTTTTCAATAAGGTACATGTGTAGAATCTCACACAGGTTTGTATCGCTAGTTTTCAAGAATTTATGCATTTAGTTTCTCACACAGGGTTGTATCCCATGTTTCAAAGTATTGAAACTTATAGATTCTCACACATTGTTGCATATTTAGTTATTAATAAGGTACACATGTAGAGTCTCACACAGCATTGTATCGTTAGTTTTTGTAAAGTTACACGTGCTGAATCTCACACAGCATTGTATCGTTAATTTTCAATTAGGTACACGTGTAGATTCTCATACAGAGTTGTATCTTTAGTTTTCAATAAGTTACACGTGTAGATACTCACACAATGTTGTATCTATAGTTTTCAATAAGTTGCCCGTCTAGATTCTCACACAGCGTTGTGTCGTTTGTTTTTAAAAAAAGGTACACATGTAGAATCTCACACAGCATTATATCATTTGTTTTCAATAATGTATACGAGTAGAATCTCACAAAGTGTTGTATCGGTAGTTTTCAATAATTTACGCATGTAGTTTCTCATACTTTTTTGTATCACTTGTTTTCATGTAGTTACACTTATAGATTCTCACATATTGTTGTATTGTTATTTATCAACAAGGCACTCGTGTTGATTCTCACACAGTGTTGTATCGTTAGTTTTCAAGAAGGTAGACGTGTTGTTTCTTACACAGTGTTGTATCATTAGTTTTCAATAAGTTACACCTGTAGATTCTCACACAGAGTTGTGTAGTTAGTTTTCAATAAGTTACACGTGTAGAATCTCACACAGCATGGTATCCTTACTTTTCAATTAGGTACACGTGTAGAATCTTACACAGCATTGTATCATTAGTTTTCAAGAAATTACACATGTAGTTTCTCACACCATGTTGTATCGCTAGCTTTCAAGTACTTACACTCATAGGTTCTCACACGGTGTTGTATCTTTAGTTTTCAAAAAGGTACACGTGTAGACTTTCACAGATCGTTGTATCAAGAAGTTATGCCTATAAATTCTTACACAGAGTTATTTCTTTAGTTTTCAAGAAGATATGCATTCAGTTTAGAACTAAGAGTTGTTATTGTCAGATTTCAAGAAGTTACATGGATAGATTCTCACAAAGTGCTATATCGTTAGATTTCAAGAAGTTACTTCACATAGATACTCACACAGTGTTGTATCATTTGTTTTTAAGAAGTTGCACATTTAGATTCTCTCACAGTCTTGTATAGTTAGTTTTCAAAATGCTACACATTTAGTTTCTCAAACAGTGTTGTGTAAGTTACACATGGATATTTGCACACGGTACTGTATTGTTAGGTTTCAAGATGTTACCTATATAGATTCACACTCAGTGTTGTATCGTTAGTTTTCAATTGGTTATGAATATAGATACTCACAGAATGTTGTATAGTATGTTTTCAATATGTTAGTCATGTAGTTTCACACAAAGTGTTGTTTCCTTTATTTTCAATAAGTTACACATATAGATGTCTACGCTGCGTTGTGTCGTTATTTTTCAAGAAGTTATGCATGTAGTTTATCACACTGTGTTGAATCATTAGTTTTCAAGAAGTTACATATGTAGTTTCTCACACAGTGTTGTATTGTTAGTTTTCAACAAGTTACACGTGTAGATTCTCAGAGTGTTGTATCACTAATTTTCAATAAGTTACCCATGTAGATTCTTACACAGTGTTTTATCATTAATTTTCAATAAGTTACACGTGTAGAGTTATTTTGTTAGTTTTCAAGAAGTTAAGCACATAGATACTCAAACAGTGCTGTATTGTTTGTTTTTAAGAAGTTGCATATATAGATCCTCTCACAGTGTTGTTTCCTTAGTTTTCAATAAGTTACGCATGTGCATTCTCACACAGTGTTGCATGGTTTGTTTTTAAGAATTTACACATGTAGATTCTCTCATAGTGTTTTATCGTTAGTTTTCAGGATGTTACACACATAGTTTCTCAAACAGTGTTGTGTCGTTAATTTTTATAAGATTCACATGGAAATTTTCACAATGAGTTTTATCGTTAGTTTTCAAGAATTTACGTATATAGATTCTAACTAAGTGTTGTATCATTAGTTTTTAGTATGTTACACATGTGGATTCTCACACAGTGCTGTATCAATAGTTTTCAAGAAGTTATTCACATAGATACTCATACAGTGTTGTATCTTTTGTTTTTAAGAAATTACAAATTTAGATTATCTCACAGGTTGCATTGTTAGTTTTCAAGAAGTTATTTCAAGAAGTTACTTAGAAAGATTCTCACACAGTGCTGTATCATTAGTTTTCAAGAACATATGTATATAGATTCTCACTCAGTGTTGTATTGTTATCTTTTAAGAAGACATGCATTCAGTTTAGAATTCAGTGTTTTATCATTAGTTTTCAAGAAGTTACATAGATAGATTCTCACACAGTTCTGTATTGTTAGTTTTAATAAGTTACACGTGTAGATTCTTAGACAGTGTTGTTTTGTTAGTTTTCCAGATGTTACCAATGGAGTTTCTCACTCAGAGTTATTTCCTTAGTTTTCAAGAAGTTATGCATTCAGTTTAGAACCCAGAGTTGTATCGTTATATTTCAAGAAGTTATGTAGAAATATTTTCACACAGTGCTTATCGTTAATTTTCAAGAAGTAATGATAAAACACCATCTGAGAATCTACAGTGGAAGTTAGTGAACATTAACCATACTACACAGTGTGATAATCTACACATGTAACGTTTGTTTTCAATAAGATACACGTTTAGTTTCTCAGACAGTGTTTTATCCTTAGTTTTCAAGAAGTTACGCTGATAGATTCTCACACAATCTTGTATCATTAGTTTTCAATATGTTATAGGTGTAGATTCTCACACAGTGTTTTATCTTTAATTTTCAATAAGTTTCACGTGTATCTTCTCAGACAGTGTTGTGTCCTTCATTTTCAAGAAGTTAAGCATATAGATTCAAGCACAATGTTGTATCATTACTTTTCAGTATGATACACATGTAGATTCTCAGACTGTGTTGTATTGTGAGTTTTCAAGTAGTTACACATGTAGTTTCTCCCACAGTGTTTTGTTGTTAGTTTTCAATAAGTTACAAATGTGGGTTCTCACACAGTTTTGTATCTTTAGATTTCAAGTACTAACATATATATATATATTCTAACAGTACTGTGTAATTATTTTTCAATAATATACTAATATAGATTCTCACACAATGTTGTATCATTTGTTTTCAAGATGTTACTCACATAGTTTCCCAAAAAGTGTTGATTTGTTTGTTTTCAATAACTTATGCATATAGATGTATAGGCAGCTTTGTATCATTAGATTTCAAGACGTTACACATGTAGTTTCTCACACAATATTGTATCGTTTGTTTTCAATAAGTTCACGTGTAGATTCTCAAATAGTGTTGTATCTTTAATTTTCAATAGGTTACACATGTAGTTTCTCACAGAATTATTTCATTAGTTTCCAAGAAGTTATGCATTCAGTTTATATCTCAGATTTGTATCGTTAGATTCCAAGAAGTTACATATATAGTTTCTCACACAGTACTGTATCATTAGTTTTCAAGAAGCTACACACATAGATACTCACACAGTGTTGTGTTGTCTGTTTTTAAGATGTTACACATGTAAATTCTTTCACAGTGTTGTATCGTTAGATTTCAAGAAGTTACACGTGTAGATTCTCAGACAGTGTTGTGTCCTTTATTTTCAAGAAATTATGCATATAGATTCAAACACAGTGTTGTCTCATTACTTTTCAATAAAATATGGGTGTAGAATCTCAGACAGTGTTGTGTCATTAGTTTTCAAGTAGTTATACGTGTAGATTATCAGACAGCGTTGTATCATTAATTGTCAATATGTTACATGTGTAGATTCTCAGACAGTGTTGTATCGTTAGTTCTCAAGAATTATGCAATCAGTTTAGAACTAACTGTTGTATATTTGGATATCAAGAAGATACATATATAGATTCTCACACAGTGCTGTATCGTTAGTTCTCAATAAGTTACACATGTGGATTCTCACACAGTGCTGTATCATTTGTTTTCAAGATGTTACTCGAGTAGTTTCCCACAAAGTATTGTTTCGTTTGCTTTCAATAAGTAACGCGAATAGATGTTCAGGCAGCTTTGTATCATTAGTATTCAAGAAGTTGCTCATGTTGTTTCTCACACTGTGTTGTATCAATGGTTTTCAAGAAGTTACACATGTAATTTCTAACAGAGTGTTTTATCGGTAGTGTTCAATAAGTTCCACGAGTAGATTCTCAGACAGGGTTGTATCATTAATTTTCAATAAGTTACCATTATAGATACTCACACAGTGTTGTATTGTTAATTTTCACTAAGTTACATGTTTAGATACTCAGACAGTGTTGTATCGTAGGTTTTCAAGAACTTACGCTTATAGATTCTCACACAGTGCTGTATCGTTAGTTTTCAAGGAGCTACACGTGTAGATTCACACAGTGGTGTATCTTTAATTTTCAATAAGTTATACGTGTAGAATATGAGACAGTGTTGTGTCCATTATTTTAAAGATGTTACACATATAGATTAAAACACAGTGTTGTATCATTAATTTTCAAGAAGTTACTCATATAGATTCTCACACAGTTTTGTATCATTAGTTTTCAATAAGTTACACATATATTTATTCACACAGTGTTGTATCGTTAGTTTTCAATAAATAACACGTGTAGATTTTCATACAGTGTTGTATCGTTAGTTTTCCAGAAGTTTAGAACTCAGAGTTGTATAGATAGATTTCAAGAAGTTACGTAGATAGATTCGCACAGTGCCGTATCGTTCGTTTTCAAGAAGTTACACACATAGAAACTCACACAGTGTTTTATCATTTGATTTTAAGAAGTTGCACATGTAGATTCTCTTACAGAGTTGTATCGTTAGTTTTCAAGATGTTACATATGCAGTTTCTCAAACAGTGTTGTGTCATTAATTTTTATACGTTACACACTTTGTTTTATCGTTAGTTTTCAAGAACTTATGTATGTAGATTCTCAGTGTTGTATCAATCGTTTTCAAAAAGTTATATGTGTGGATTCTCACACAGTGTTTTATTGTTAGTTTTCAAGATGTTATGCATTCAGTTTAGAACTCACTGTTGTATCATTAGATTTCAAGAAGTTTCATATATACATTCTGACAGTGCTGTATCGTTCGTTTTCAATAAGTTACAAATATAGATTCTCACACAATATTGCATCGTTTGTTTTCAAGATGTTACTCACATAGTTTCCCACAAAGTGGTGTTTCCATTGTTTTCAATAAGTTACACGAATAGATGTACAGCAGCTTTGTATAATTAGTTTCCAAAAAGTTACTCATGTAGTTTCTCACACTGTGTTGTATCATTTGTTTTCAAGAATTTACACATGTAGTTTCTTGTAGGGAGCCGCCCCACATTCTCTGTTACAAGATGGCGCTGACATCTGTTGTCGGTTGGAATAAACAACCTTGGTGCGCATGTGCCTGCTACTTTTCTATCCCTTACTCTCTGCCCCTCCCGTGATGTCATATGGGCTGACAAGCAGGAGCCAGTCAGGAGATGACACGTCTGAGGCGGGGACTGCTGAGCTATATAAGGGTTGGGCTTTTCGCTCCCCGGGTCTCCACTTTGTAAGCTTATGCTCTCCCTCTCAAGATGCATTAAAGCTGTTCTGCAGAAGGATCCTAAGTGTAACGGAAAATGTGGGGGCGGCTCCCTACTGTTTCTCACACAGTGTTGTTTCATTAGCTTTCAATAAGTTTTGCTTATAGATTTTCACACAATTTTGTATTGTTAGATCTCAAGAAGTTACACTTGTACATTCTCAGACAGTGTTATGTACATTATTTTCAAGAAGTTACACATATATATACAAACACAATGTTGTATTGTTACTTTTCAATAAGATACACCTGTAGATTCTAAGACAGTGTTATTTCATTAGTTTTCAAGTAGTTACACATGCACTTTCTCACACAGTATTTTAAAGTTAGTTTTTAATAAGTTACACGTGTAGATAATCACACAGTGTTGTATAGTTAATTTTCAATTAGTTACACGTGTAGATTCTCACACAGTGTTGTATCATTTGTTTTTTAAGAAGTTATGCTTATAGAGTCTCACACAGTGTTGCATCATTTGTTTTCAAAAATTATACTTGTAGATTCTCAAGACAGTGTTGTATCGATATTTTTCAAGAGTTACGCTTAAAGATTCTCACACAGCGTTATATCCTTAGTTTTCAATAGATTACACGTGTAGATTCTAACACAGTGTTTTATCATTAGTTTTCATGAAGTTAGAAATGTAGTTTCTCACACAGTCTTGTATCATTAGTTTTCAAAAAAGTACACGTGTAGATTCTCAGACAGATTTGTATCCTTTATTTTCAAACAGTTACTTATTTAGATTAAAAGACAGTGTTGTATCGAAACTTTTCAATAAGACACGTTTAGATTCTCACACAATGTTTTATCATTAGTTTTCAAGTAGATACACATGTAGTTTTCACAGTGTTGTATCGTTAGTTTTCAATAAGTTACACATGTAGATACTCACACAGTGTTGTGTCGTTAATTTTCAATAAGTTACACGTGTAGATTCTCAGACAATGTTGTTTTGATAGTTTTCAAGAAGATATGCGTGTAGATTCCCAAGACAGTGTTGTATCCAAAGTATTGAAGAATTTTTGCTTATAGATTCTCACTCAGTGTTTATAGTTAGTTTTCCATAAGTTACATGTAGTTTCTCACACAGTGTTGTTTCGTTAGTTTTCAAGTAGACAGTGTTGTATCGATAGTTTTCAATAAGTTACCCATGTAGATTCTCAGACAGTGTTGTTTCGCTAATTTTCATTATTACACGTGTAGATTCTCACACAGTGGTTTATCGTTAATTTTCAATAAGTTACACGCGTAGATTCTCAGACAGTGTTGTGTCGTTAGTTTTCAAGAAGTTATGCATGTAGATTCTCAAGACACTATTGTATCCAAAGTATTCAAGAAGTCTCGCTTATAGATTCTCACTCAGTGTGGTATCATTAGTTTTCCATAAGGTACACATGTATTTTCTCAAATAGTGTTGTCTCGTTAGTTTTCAAGAAGTTACACATGTAGAGTCTCAAGACAGTGTTGTATCATTATTTTTCAAGAAGTTGTGCTTAAACATACACAGTGCTGTATCGTTAGTTTTCAAGAGATTACACGTGGTGTTTCTAACACAGTGTTTTATCATTAGTTTTCACGGAGTTACAAATGTAGTTTCTCACACAGTGTTGTACCGTTAATTTTCAATAAGTTACATTTGTAGATTCTCAGACAATGTTGTATCATTAGTTTTCAAGAAGTTACACGTGTAGATTTTAAAGTATTCAATGTATTCAAGAAGTTTCGCTTATAGATTCTCAGTGTTGTATCATTAGTTTTCCATAAGTTACACATATAGTTTCTCACACAGTGTTGTATCATTAGTTTTCAAGAAGTTACAAGTGTAGATTCTCAAGGCACTGTTGTATCGAAATTATTCAAGAAGTTTCACTTATAGATTCTCACTCAGTGTTGTATCGTTAGTTTTCCATAAGGTACACATTTAGTTTCTCAAATAGTGTTGTCTCGTCAATTTTCAAGAAGTTACACGTGTAGATTCTCAAGACAGAGTTGTATCATTATTTTTCAAGAAGTTGAGCTTAAAGATTCTTACACAGTATTGTATCGTTAGTTTTTAATAGAGTACACGTGTAGTTTCTATCACAGTGTTTTATCATTAGTTTTCACGAAGTTATAAATGTAGTTTCTCTCACAGTGTTGTACCGTTAATTTTCAATAAGTTTCACGTGTAGATTCTCAGACAGTGTTTTATCGTTAGTTTTAAAGAAGTTATGCTTACAGATTCTCACACGGTGTTTTATCAATAGTTTTCAATATGTTCCACGTGGAGATTCTCACACAAAGTTGTATCTCTAATATTCAATAAATTACACTTGTAGATTCTCAGGCAGTCTTGTGTCCTTTATTTTCAAGAAGTTATGCATATAAATTCAAACACATTTTTGTATCTTTTCTTTTCAATAAGATACACGTGGAGATTCTCTGACAGTGTTGTATCATGAGTTTTCAAGTAGTTACACATGTAGTTTCTCACACAGTGTTGTATCTTTAGTTTTCACTAAATTACACATGTAGGTACTCAAACAGTGTTGTATCATAAATTTTCAATACGTTACACGTATAGATTCTCACACAGTGTTGTATCGTTAATTTTAATTAACTTGCATGTTTAGATTCTCAGACAGTGTTGTGTCGTTAATTTTCTAGAAGTTACTAATGTAGTGTCTCACACAGAGATATTTCTTTAGTTTTCAAGAAATTATGGGTTCAGTTTAGAACTCAGAGTTGTATCGTTAGATTTTAAGAAGTTATGTAGATAGATTCTCACACAGTGCTGTATGGTTAGTTTTCCAGAAGTTATGCATGTAGATTCACAGTGAGTGTTGTATTCTTAGTTTTCAAGAAGTTACTAATGTAGTTTCTCACACAGAGTTATTTAGTTAGTTTTCAAGTAGTTACACGTTCAGTTTAGTACTCAGAGTTGTATTGATAGATATCAAGAAGTTACGTAGATAGATTCTAATACAATGCTGTATCATTAGTTTTCAAGAAGTTCTGCACACAGATATTCACACAGTGTTGTATCGTTTGTTTTTAAGAAGTTACACATGTCAATTCTGTCACAGTGTTGTATCATTACTTTTCAAGAAGGAATGCATGTAGTTCCTCAAACAGTGATGTGTCGTTAATTTTTATAAGTTACACGGGGAGATTCTCACACTGTGATGTATCAGTTTTTCAGAACGTAAGTATATAGATTCTCACTCAGTATTGTATTGTTAGTTTTCAATAAGTTACGTATATAGATTCTCATGCTATATTGTAACATTTGTTTTCAAGCTGTTACTCACATAGTCTCCCACAAAGTGTTGTTTACTTTGTTTTCAATAAGTTACCTGTATAGATATGCAGGCAGATTTGTATGGTTTGTTTTCAAGAAGTTACACAAGTAGTTTCTCACACTGTGTTGTATCGTCAATTTTTAAGAAGTTACACGTGGAAAACAGTGGAACCAGGGAGACCAGGGGACCAGCTGTTCCAGTGATTCTAGTGCCTGGGGATCATCTGGAAACTGCATAGAGCTTCCAATCCTGGTGGAAGCCAAACACCACAGACTGCAGGTATTCTATCCCACCAAGGAGACCAGGAAACTAGCTGATCCAGTGAGACCAGGGAACTGGCTGTTCCAGCAGGTGCAGGAAACCAGAGGATCCAGGGAGACCAGGGGACCAGCTGTTCCCGAGGATCCAGGTAAAACAGACCCTGCATGTGAGCTTGTGTTCCAGTGCCTGAGTATAACCTGGGAACTGCACAGAGCTTCCAATCCTGTTGGGACCCAAGCACCCCAGATTCCAGGATTCCTCTCCCACTAACAAGACCAGGAAACCAAAGGAGCCAGCTAGATCAGGGGACCAATTGTTCTGTCCGGTCCAGTGCCTGGGGATCGCCTGGGAACTGCACAGAGCTTCCAATCCCAGTGGGAGACAAACACACCAGATGCCAGGAATTCTCTCCCACTAATGACACCAGGAAACTACCTGATCCAGGGAGACCAGGGGACTGGATGTTCCGGAGGGTTCAGGGAACATAAGGAGGACCAGGAATAGAAGAATTACCAGATTATTAAGCCACTCTGGTTCTGTAACCACCAGACAAGTAAGGGGCTCTTTCTGCACCCACTAGAGGAATAGATGGGAAAGAGACAATACAAAAACACACTCAGCAACAGAAAAACAAATATGATACCACCAGATTCTAGAGGCTCCACACCAGCAAGACACCAACATTCCAATGCAAATGAAGCAGAAGAGAATGGCCTTAAAACTACTTTCATGAAAATGATAGAGGATATTTCAAAATCCATCAAAGAAAAGGATGAAAAACCAACCCAAAAAAAATACAAGAAATGAAAGAAAAAACAAACCAAAAATCCAAGAAATGGAAGAAAAAACAAAACAAAACAAAATGCAAGAAACTCAAGAAGAAAGAACACAAAAAGGCAGGAAATGGAAGAAAAAACAAAAAAAATGAAAGAAATGCAAGAAGAAATGAACCAAAAAAAGGCAGGAAATGGAATAAAAAACAAACCAAAAAATGCAAGAACTGGAAGAAAAAACAAACCAAAAAATGCAACAAATGGAAGAAAGAGTAAACCAAAAAATGCAAATAACGGAAGAAAAAAAAACAAAAAATTCATAAAATGAAACAAATAGTCGAAAAGATAAACCGAAAATTACAAGAAACAATGCAAACATTGTAAGGGTTGAAAACTGAAATAGAGACAATAAAAAAACAATATGAAGAAAGACTGGAAATAGAAAAGCTGGGCAAATGGTCAGGTACTATTGATCCAAGCATTACCAACAGAATAAAAGAGATGGAAGAATCTCAGGCGTTGAAGATACACTAGGAGAAATGGATTCATCAAACAAAGAAAATCTTAATTCCAACAAATCCTTAAAACAAAACATCCAGGAAATATGGGACACCATGTAAAGACCAAACCTAAAAACAATAGGTATAGAAGAAGGAGAAGAAAACCAGCTCAAAGGTGTAGAAAACATATTCAACAAAATCATATAGAAAATTTTCTCAACCTTAAGAAAGACATGCCAATGAAGGTACAATAAGCTTATAGAACACCAAATAGGGCAGATCATGAAAAAAAGTCCCCTAGCCACATAATAACCAAGACCCCATATATACAGAATAAAGAAAAAATATTAAGAGCAGCTAAGGAAAAAGGCCAAGTAACATATAAATGCAGACCTATCAGGATAAACCCTGACTTCTCCATGGAAACTCTGAAATCAAGACGGTCCTAGATAGATACTCTACCAACACTAAGAGACCACGGAAGCCACCCCAAACTACTATACCCGGCAAAGCTCTCAATCACTATAGGTGGAGAAAACAAGATATTCCATGACAAAACTAGATTCAATCAATACATATCTACTAACCCAGCCCTACATAAAGTTTTGGAAGGAAAACTCCAAGCCACGGAAGTTAATTACAACCAGAAAAACATTGGTATTAGAGAATCTCTCTCTACCAACAGCCAAAAGAACAGAAGGGTGAAATTCCACACATAATTCCACCATCAATAACCTTTGCAAATCGAAGAAGGATGAGCAATCAATGGTCATTAATATCCCTCAACATTAATGGATTTACTCACCCACAAAAAGACACAGGCTAGCAGAATGGATGCGTAGACAGAACCCTTCCTTGTGCATCATACAGGAAACACACCTCACACTTAAAGAGAGACATTACCTGAGAGTTAATGTTTGGGAAAAATTTATTCAATCAAATGGACCCAAGAAACAAGCATGGGTAGCAATCCTAATATCTAACAATCTAGAGTTTAAAATAAAATCAATCAAAAGAGAGAAAGGAGGTCATTACATACTCATCACAGGTGAAACCCAAGAAGATGAAGTGTCTATCCTGAACATCTATGGCCCAAATATACAGGCATACACATTCGTAAAACAGACTCTGTGGAAATTCAGAGAAACATCAAGTCATACTTTGAAAACCTGTACTCCACAAAATTTGAAAATTTAAAGGAAATGGATGACTTCCTGTATAGCTACCACTTGCCAAAATTAAATCAAGAACAGATAAGCAATTTAAAAAGACATACAACCCCTAGGGAAATAGAAGCAGTCAACAAAATTCTCCAAAACAAAAAAAAAGCCCAGGTCCAGATGGCCTCAGTGCAGAATTCTAGCAGAAATTCAAAGAACAGTTTATACCAATACTTCTCAAAGTATTCCATAAAATAGAAGCAGAAGGGTCTTTGCCAAACTCTTTCTATGAGGCTTCAATAACTTGATCCCCAAGACACACAAAGAAACAACTAAGAAAGAGAACTTCTGACCAATATCCCTCATGAACATTGATACAAAAATACTCAATAAATACTAGCAAATCGGATCCAAGAACACATCAAAACAATCATTTACCACGATCAAGTAGCTTTCATCCAAGGGATGCAGGGATGTTTCAACATATGAAAATCCATCAATGTAATCCACCATATAAACAAGCTGAAAAACAAAAATCACATGATCTTCTCACTAGATGCTGAAAAAGCCTTTGACAAAATCCAAAACCCCTTCATGATAAAGGTCTTGGTGAGATGTGGGATAACAGGAACATACTTAAACATAATAAAACCTATTTACATTAAACCAAAAGCTAACATCAAACTAAATGGACAGAAACTGAACGCAATTCCTCTAACATCAGGAACAAAACAAGGCTGTCCACTCTTTCCCTACCATTTCTATTTATTTATTTTTTGGTTTTTTGAGACAGGGTTTCTCTTTGGCAATGGAGGCTGTCCTGGAACTAGCTCTTGTAGACCAGACTGGCCTCGAACTCACAGAGATCCACCTGCCTCTGCCTCCAAAGTGCTGGGATTAAAGGCGTGTGCCACCAACGACCGGCTCTCCCTACCTTTTCAACATTGTACTTGAAGTTCTAGCCATTGCCATACGACAAAAAAAGGGTATCACGAGGATACAAATTGGGAAGGAAGAAGTCAAACTTTCAATGTTTGCAGATGATATGATAGTTTACATAAAAGACCCAAATAACTTTTCCAGGGAACTCGTGCAGCTGATTAACACCTTCAGCAAAGTGGTAAGCTACAAGATCAACTTAAGAAAGTCAGTAGCCCTACTATACACAGATGATAAAAAAGGGCTGAGAAAGAAATCAGAGAAACATCACCCTTTACAATTGCAACAAACAACATTAAATAACTTGGGGTAACGCTAACCAAACAAGTGAAAAAGCTTTATGGCAAGAATTTTGAATCTTTAAAGAAAGAAATTAAAGAAGTCCTCAGAAAATGGAAAGATCTCCCATGTTCTTGGATAAGTAGGATCAATGTAGTGAAAATGGCAATCCTGCCAAAAGCAATCTACAGCTTCAATGCAATCCCCATTAAAATCCCAGCACAATTCTTCAGAGACCTTGAAAAACAATAATCAATTTTGTATGCTGTTCAACAAGGCAAGGTCTGGAGGCCTCACCATATCTGACTTCACGATCTATTATAGAGCTTATTCCTGAAAACAGCTTGGTATTGGCACAAAAACAGACAGGTAGACCAACAGAATAGAATTGAAAACCCTGATATTAACCCACACACGTATGAACATCTGATCTTTGACAAAGAAGCTAAAAATATGCAATGGAATAAAGAAAGCATCTTCAACAAATGGTGCTGGCATAAATGGAGGCTGGCATGTAGAAGACTGTGGATCAATCCATGTTATTCGCCATTCACAAAACTTAAATCCAAATGGATCATAGACCTTAACATAAATCCAGCCACACGGAAGCTCTTAAAAAAGAAAGAGGGTGTTACTCTTGAACGAATTTTTACAGGAAGCAGCTTCCTGAACATAACACCAGTAGCAAAGCATGGATATCAACAATTAATAAATGGGACCTCCTGAAACCGAGAAGCTTCTGTAAGGCAAAGCACACAGTCAGCAAGACAAAAAGGCAGCCCACAGTATAGGAGAAAGTATTCACTAACCCCACATCTGACAGAGGGTTGATGTCCAAAATTTACAAAGAACTCAAGAAGCAAGTCTCCAAAACACGAAAGTATTCAATTAAAAAGTGGGCTGCAGATCTAAATATAGAGTTTTCAATAGAGGAGTCTAAAAGGGCTGAGAGGCACTTGAGAAAGTGCTCAGCATCCTTAGCCATTTGGGAATTGCAAATCAAAACAATTCTGAGATACGATCTCAATCCTGTCAGAATTTCTAAAATCAAATACATCAACGACAATTTATGCTGGAGAGGATGTGTTGAAAGGGGAACACTCCTGCATTGCTGGTGGGAGTGCCAACTGGTTCAGCCACTTTGGAAATCAGTATGGAGATTCCTTCAGAAAAATGGGAATAAACCTACCACAAGACCCAGCAATTCCACTCTTAGGCATATATCCAAATGATGCCCATTCATACAACAAGGATGTCTCTTCCACTATGTTCATAGCAGCATTATTATAGCCAGAACTTGGAAGCAAACTAGATGCCCATCACCCGAAGAGTGGATAGAGAAAATGTGGCACATTTACACAATGGAGTACTACTCAGCAGAAAAAAATAATGGAATCCTGAGATTTGCAGGCAAATGGACAACACTAGAAGAAACCATCCTGAGTGAGGTAACACAGTCATAAAAAGAGAAACATGTCATGAACTCTCTCATATATGGATTATAGACATAGATCTGGGGAGTGCTGGCCTACAATCCCATGGCCAGAGAGTCTGTGAAACAGAAACTTCATTCAGTGGCTGATGGAAGAAGTGGCAGACTCCCACGGCTAAGTACTGAGCTGAACTCAAGAAAGCCAGTAACATAGAGGGAGGACAGATGACCAAAGGAGTTAAGACTTGACTGGTTTTACCCCAGAAATAGCTAATCTGACAGGGGTTAAGCCTAAAATCCAACAGGGGACTGATCAAGAACTCCTTTATGGAGGTGTCAGTGAAGAGGAAAATGATTTAATTTAATTACATTTAAATTAAATAACAATAAATAAAAGGATAAAATGCAATAATAATAATAATAAAAGAAGTTACACGTGTAGATTCTCAGACAGTGTTGTTTCCTTAATTTTCAATAAGTTACACGTGTAGATTCTGAGACAGTGTTGTGTCTTTATTTTAAAGAAGTTGCGCATGTGGATTCAAACACAGGGTTGTATCATTATTTTTCAATAATATACACGTGTAGTTTCTCACACAGTGTTGTATAGTTAGTTCTGAATAAGTTATACATGTAGATTCTCAGACAGTGTTGTTTCATTAATTTTCAATAAGTTACACATGTACATTCTCACACAGTGTTGTATCATTACTTTTCAATAAGATACACGTGTAGAATCTCAGACAGTGTTGTATATTTAGTATTCAAGTAGTTACACCTGTAGTTTCTCACACAGCTTTTTATCGTTATTTTCCAAGTAGTTACACATGTTGTTTCTCATACAGTGTTGAATCGTTATTTTTCAATAAGTTACACATGTAGATTCTCACACAGTGTTGTATCCTTAATTTTCAATAAGTTAAAAATGTAGATTCTCACACAGTGTTGTATCGTGTGTTTTCAAGATGTTACTCACGTAGTTTCCCACAAAGTGTTGTATCCTTGTTTTCCATAAATTATATATATATATGTACAGGCAGCTTAGGATCGTTAGTTTTCAAGAAGTTATGCATGTAGTTTCTCACACTGTGTTTTGTCATCAGTGTTCAAGAAGTTGCACATATAATTTTTCACACAGTGTTGTATCATTAGATTTCAAGAAGTTAAAAGTTTATATTCTAAGACTGTATTGTGTCCTTTATTTTCAAGCACTTACGCATATAGATTCAAACACATGGTTGTATTGTTACTTTTCAATAAGATACACTTGTAGTTTCTCACACATTGTTGTATAGTTAGTTTTCAATACGTTACATGTGTAGATTCTGAGACAGTGTTGTTCATTAATTTTCAATTAGTTACATGTGTAGGTTCTCACACAGTGTTGTACCATGAATTTCAATTTGATACACGTGTAGATTCTCAGACAGTGTTCTATCATTTGTTTTCAAGAAGTTATGCTTATAGAGTCTCACATATTATTGTATCGTTAATTTTCTAGAAGTTACACATGTATATTCTCAACAGTGTTGTATCCTTAGTTTTCAAGTAGTTACGGTCATAGATTTTCACACAGTGTTGTATCATTAGTTTTCAATATGTTACATGTGTAGATTGTCACACAGTGTTGTAACTTTATTTTTCAATAAGCTACACGTGTAGTTTCTCAGACAGTGTTGTGTCATTTATTTGCAAGGAGTTGCACATATAGACACAAACAATGTGTTGTGTTGTTACTTTTCAATAAGATACACATATAGATTTCCAGACAGTTTTGTATCGTTAATTTTCAAGTAGTTCACAAGTAGCTTCTCAAACAATGTTGTTTTGTTAGTTTTTAAGAAGTTACACATGTAGATTTTCTCACAGTGTTGTATCATTAGTTTTCAAGATGTTACACATGTAGTTTCTCAAACCGTATTTTGTCGTTAATTTTTATAAGTTACACGTGGAGATTCTCACACTGTGTTGTATCATTAGTTTTCAATAAGTTACATGTGTAGATTCTCAGACAGTGTTGTATCATTAATTTTCCAGATGTTGCTACTGTAGTTTCTCACACTGTGTTGTATCTTTAGTTTTCAAGAAGTTACATGTGTAAATTCTCAGACAGTGTTGTATTGTTAATTTTCAACAAATTACACGTGCATATTCTCACACAATGTAATATTGTTAGATTTCAATAAGTTACGTAGTTAGATGCTCACACAATGATGTATCATTATTTTTCAAGAATTTACGCACATAGATATGCAGTGTTGTATCATATGTTTTTAAGAAGTTGCACATGTAGATTCTCTAACAGTATTGTATCCTTAGATTTCAAGATCTTACACATGTAGTTTCTCAAACAGGGTTATGTCATTAATTTTTATAATTTACACGTTGAGATTCTCACATAGTGTTGTATCGTTTGTTTTCAAGAACTTAAGTATTTAGATTCTCCCTCAGTGTTGCATCATTAGTTTTCAAGAAGTTAAATGTGTGGATTCTCACACAGTGTTGTTTAGTTAGATTTCACGAAGTTGCGTATATATATTCTCACACAGTGCTGTATCATTAGTTTTCAATAAGTTACAAATACAAATTCTCACAATGTTTTATCGTTTGTTTTCATGATGTTACTCACGTAGTTTCCCACAAAGTTACACGTATAGATATGCAGGCAGCTTTGTATCATTAAATTTCAAGAAGTTACGCATGTAGTACCTCACACTGTGTTGTATCATTAGTTTTCAAGTAATAACACTTATAGATTCTCACACAGTGTGGTATCATTAGTTTTAAATACTTTACACATGTAGAATTCAGACAGTGTTGTGTCCTTAATTTTCAAGATTTTATGCTTATAAATTCAAACAAATTGTTGTATCATTACTTTTCAATAATATACAAGTGTAGATATTCAGACAGTGTTGTATCTTTAGTTTTCATGTATTTACACATGTAGTTTCTCACACAGTGTTGTTAGTTTTCAATAAGTTACACATATATATTCTCACCCAGTGTTGTATCATTAATTTTCAGTAAGTTACATGTATAGAAACTCAGACAGTGTTGTGTCCTTTATTTTCAAGTAGTTATGCATATAGATTCAAACACAGTGCTGTATCATTAGTTTTCAATAAGTTATGAATATACATTCTCACAGAATGTTGTATGTTTCGTTTTCAAGATATCACATACATAGTTTGCCACAAAGTATTGTTTCCTTTGTTTTCAATAAGTTATGCATATAGAAGTGCAGGCAGATTTGTGTCATTAGTTTTGAGATGTTACGCATTTAGTTTCTCACACTGTGCTGTATCATTAGTTTTCAATGTTACACGTATAGATTCTCACATAGTATTATATCTTTAATTTTCAATGAGTTACACATGTAGATTCTCACACAGTGTTGTGTCCTTAGTTTTTAAGATCTTACACGTGTACCTCCTCAGTCAGTGTTGAGTCCTTTATTTTCAAGAAGTTACACATATAGATTCAAACACAGGGTTGTATCGTTAATTTTCAATAAGATACATGTGTAGAGTATCACAAAGTGTTGTATGATTAATTTTCAATAAGTTGCATGTGTAGATTCTCAGACAGTCTTGTTTCGTTAATTTTCACTTAGTTACATGTGTAGATTCTCAGACAGTGTTGTATCGTTAGTTTTCAAGATCATACACATGTGGTTTCTCCAACAGTGATGTGTCATTAATTTTTAAAAGTTACACGTGGATATTCTCACACTGTGTTGTATCATTACTTTTCAAGAACTTACGCATATAGATTGTCACTCAGTATTGCATCGTTTGTTTTCAAGTAGTTACACGTATGATTTCTCACACAGTGTTATATCTTTAGAATTCAAGAAGTTACGTATATAGATTTTCACACACTGCTGTATTGTTAATTTTCAATAAGTTACTAATATAGATTCTCACACAATGTTGTATCGTTTGTTTTCAAGATGTTACTCACTTAGTTTCACACAAATAGTTGTTTCATTTTTTTCAATAAGTTATGCGTATAGATGGACAGGCAGCTTTGTACTGTTTGATTTCAAGAAGTTATGCATGTAGGATCCCACACTAGGTTGTGTCATTAAATTTCAAGAAGTTAAACAAGCAGTTTCTCACACTTTGTTGTATCAGTAGTTTTCAAGATGTTACCTGTGTAGATTCTCAGACAATGTTGTGTCCTCTATTTTCAAGGTTACACATGTAGATTCAAAAACAGTGTTGTATCGTTACTTTTCAATAAAATACACGTGTAGATTCTCAGTGTTGCATCCTTAGTTTTCAAGTAGTTACACATGAAGTTTCTCACACAGTATTTTGTCGTGAGTTTTCAAGAAGTTATACAAGCAGTTTCTCACACATTGTTGTATCAGTAGTTTTCAAGAAGTTAAAAGTGTTGATTCTCAGACAGTGTTGTGTCCTTTATTTTCAAGGTTACATATATAGATACAGACAATGTTGTATCGAAAGCTTTCAAGAAGTTATGCTTATAGATTTTCACACAGTGTTGCATCATTAGTTTCCAAGAAGTTAAGCTTATAGATTCTCACACAGTGTTGTATCATTAGTTTTTAATACGTTACACGTGTAGATTCTCAGGCAGTGTTGTTTTATTAATTTTGAATTAGTTACACGTCTAGTTTCTCACACAGTGTGTATCGTTTATTTTCAATAAGTTGCAGGTGTATATTCTCAGACAATGTTATGTCCTTTATTTTCAAGATTACACATATAGATTCAAATACATTGTTGTACTGTTACTTTTCAATAAGATACACGTGTAGATTCTCAGACAGTGTTGTATCATTACTTTTCAAGAAATTACACGTGTAGATTCTCCAACAGTGTTGTATCGTGAGTTTTCAAGTAGTTACACATGTACTTTCTCATACAGTGCTGTATCGTTAGTTTTCAATAAGATACACGTGTATGATTCTCAGACAGTGTTGTACCATTATTTTTCCATAAGTTACACGTGTAGACTATCAGACAGTGTTGTATAGTTTGTTTTCCAGATGTTACTAATGTAGTTTCTCACACAGAGTTATTTCGTTACTTTTCAAGAAGTTATGCATTCAGTTTATAATCCAGAATTGTATCGTTAGATTTCAAGAAGTTATGTAGATAGATTCGCACACAGTGCTGTGTCATTCGTTTTCAAGAAGTTGCGCAAATAGATACTCACACAGTGTTGTATCGTTTGTGTTTAAGAAGTTATAAATGTAGTTTCTCTCACAGTGATGTATCGTTCGTTAGTTTTCAAGAAGTTACTCTTATAGATTCTCACACAGTGTTGTATTCTTATTTTTCAATAAGTTACACTTGTACATTCTCTGACATTGTTTTATGGTAAATGTTCAATATGTTACACGTGTATTTTCTCAGCCAGTGTTGTATGGTTAATTTTCAATAGGTTACACGTGTAGATACTCAGACAGTGTTTTATCGTTAATTTTCAATGTGTTACAGGTGTAGATACTCACACAGTATTGTATCATTAATTTTCAATAAGTTACACGTGTAGATACTCACACAGTATTGTATCATTGATTTTCAATAAGTTTCACGCTTAGTTTCTCAGACAGTGTTGTATCGTTAGATTTCAAGAAGTTACACATGAAGATTCTCAGACAGAGTTGAGTTGTTTATGTACAAGAAATTACGAATACAGATTCAAACACAGGGTTGTATCATCACTTTTCAATAATATACACGTGTAGTTTCTCACACAGTGTTGTATCATTAGTTTATACTAACTTAGATGTGTAGATTCTTACAAAGTGTTGTATCATTAATTTTCAGTAAGTTACAGGTGTATATTCTCACACAGTGTTTATCATTAATTTTCAATAAGTTACACGTGTAGATTCTCAGAAAGTATTTTATCGTTTGTTTTCAAGAAGTTAATAATGTAGTTTCTCTCAGAGTTATTTTGTTAGTTTTCACGAAGTTATGCATTCAGATTAGAACCCAGAGTTGTATCGTTAGATATCAAGAATTAACCTACACATATTCTCACACTGTGTTTTATGGTTAGTTTTCAAGAACTTATGTATATAGATTCTCACACAGTGTTGTATCATTAGATTTCAAGAAGTTATGCTTATAGATTCTCACACAGTGTTGTATAATTAGTTTTCAAAACGTTACACGTGTAGATTGCCATAGAGTGTTGTGTCCTTTATTTTTAAGAAGTTACACATATAGATTCAAACACAGGGTTGTATCATTACTTTTCAAGAAGATACAAGTGTAGATTCTCAGACAGTGTTGTTTCGTTAGTTTTCGATCGGTTACACCTCTAGTTTCTCACACAGTGTTGGTTGTGTCGTTAATTTTCAATAAGTTACACGTGTAGATTCTCAGACAGTGTTGTATGGTTAGTTATCAAGGAATTACCTGTGTGGATTCTGAAGACAGTGTTGTATCATTAGTATTCAAGAAGTTACGCGTATATATTCTCACACAGTGTTGTCCTATTAGTTTTCAATATGTTAAACGTGTAGATTTTCACGTAGTGTTGTATTTTTAATTTTCAATAAGTTACACGTGTAGATTCTCAGACAGTTGGTGTCCTTTATTTTCAAGAAGTTACACATATAGATTCAAGCACAGTGTTGAATCATTTCCTTGCAATAAGATATACGTATATTCTCAGACCGTGTTTCCAAGAATTTATGCATGTAGTTTCTCACACAGTGTTGTATCGATTGTTTTCAAGTAGTTACACTTATATTCTCACACATTTTTGTATCGTTAGTTACAATAAGGTACACATGTAGGTTCTCACAAGTGTTGTATCGTTAGTTTTTGAGAGGTACACCTGTTGAATCTCACACAGCATTGTATCGATAGTTTTCAATATGGTATACATGTAAATTACCACAAATCTTTGTTGCGTTAGTTTTCAGGAAGTTACACATATAGAATCTCACACATTGTTTCATCGTTAGTTTTCAATAGGTTACAAGTTTAGATTCTCACACAGAGTTGTATCTTTAGATTTCCATAAGTTCCATAGTTCCCCACACAGTGTTGTATTGATGGTTTTCAAGAAGTATCACTAATAGATTCTCACACAGAGTTTTTTCGTTAATTTTCAAGAAGTTACATATGTAGTTTCTCACACAGTTTCGAATCGATAGTCTCCAATAAGTTACACATGTAGTTTCTCACAAAAGTTTATAAGGCTAGTTTTGAAGGATTTACATGTGTAGATTCTCACACAGTGTTATATTGTTAGTTTTCCATAAGTTACACATGTAGTTTCTCACAGAGTGTTGGATCCTTAGTTTTCAATAAGGTTCACGTGTAGATTCTCACACAGTGTTGTATCGTTAGTTATCAATAAGGTACACGTGTAGATTCTCACACAGCATTGTATCTTTAGTTTTCATGAAGGTAGACATGTAATTTCTCACACAGTATTGTATCGTTAGTTTTCAAGAAGTTACGTTTACAGATTTTCACAAAGTATTGTATCATTAGTTTTCAAATAAGTTGCACGTGTAGATTCTCACACAGTGTTGTATCTTCAGATATCAAGAAATTACTGATGTAGATTCTCACAGTGTTGTATCGATAGTTCAAAGAAGTTACATGGGTAGATTCTTAAACTGTGTTGTATCGTTAGTTTTAAACAAGTTACAAGTGTAGACGCTTACACAGTGTAGTATCTTTACTTTTCAATAAGCTACACCTGTGGATTCTCGCACAGCGTTGTATCGTTAGTTTTCAATCAGGTACACGTGTAGAATATCTTACAGCGTTGTATTGTTAGTTTTCAAGAAGTTATGAATGTCGTTTATCACACACTGTTGTATTGATAGTTAACAAGAAATTACACATGTAGTTTCTCTCACAAGGTTATACGGCTAAAATTGAAGAAGTTACGTATATAGATTCTCATATAGTGTTATATCGTTAGTTTTCCATAAGTTACACATGTAGTTTCTCACAGAGTGTTGTATCGTTAGTTTTCAATAAGGTACACGTATAGATTCTCAGACAGTGTTGTATTGTTAGTTTTCAATAGGTTAAACGTGTAGATTCTCACACAACATTGTGTATTTATTTTTCAATTAGTTACACATGTAAATATTACACAGTGTTGTATATTTAGTTTTCAATAAGTTATACCTTTAGATTCTCACACAGCATTGTGTCATTAGTTTTCAAAAAGGTACACGTGTAGAATCTCACACAGTGTTTTATGGTTAGTTTTCAATAAGGTAGACGTGTAGAATCTCACACAGTATTGTAACATTAGATTTCAATAAGGTAATCTTGTAGATTATCACACAGGGTTGTAGCGTTAGTGTTCAAAAAGTTGCACGTATAACATCTCACACACTGTTGTATCATTAGTTTTCAATAAGTTACACCTGTAGATTCTCACAGCTTGTATTGCTATTTTTCAATAATGTACACGTATTGAATATCACAAAGCATTGTATCGTTAGTTTTCAAAAAGATACATGATTAGAATCACACACAGAGTTATATCGTTAATTTTCAAGAAGTTACGCATGTAGTTCCTCACACAGTGTTGTATTGATGTTTTTCAAGAAGTATCGCTTATAGATTCTCACACAGAGTGGTTTCGTTAATTTTCAAGAAGTTACCTATGTAGTTTCTCATACAATTTTGTATTGATAGTTTCCAAAATGTTACACATGTAGTTTCTCACAAAAGGTTATAAGGCTAGTTTTGAAGAAGTTACTTGTGTAGATTCTCACACAGCATTGTATCATTACTTTTCAATATGGTACACGTGTAGATTCTCACTCAGCGTTGTATCTTTAGTTTTCAATACGTTACACCTATGGATTCTCACACAGCATTGTATCGTTATTTTTCAAGAAGTATCACTAATAGATTCTCACACAGAGTTGTTCGTTAGTTTTCAACAAGTTATGCATGTAGTTTCTCACACACTGTTGTATTAATAGTTTCCAAGATGTTACACATGTAGTTTCTCAACAAGGTTATAAGGCTAGTTTTGAAGAAGTTACATATATAGATTCTCACACAGTGTTATATCGTTAGTTTTCCACAAGTTACATATGTAGTTTCTCACAGGGAGTTGGATTGTTAGTTCTCAATAAGGTACAGCTGTAGATTCTCACAAAGCGTTATATCGTTAGTTTTCAGTAAGGTTCACGTGTAGATTCTCACACAGTGTTGTATCGTTAGTTATCACACAGTATTGTATCTATAGTTTCAAAGAAGTTACATGGGTAGTTTCTTAAGCTGTGTTGTATCATTAGTTTTCAACAAGGTGCACGTGTAGATACTTGCACAGTGTTGTATCTTTAGTTTTCAATAAGATACACCTTTAGATTCTCACACAGCATTGTGTAGTTAGTTTTCAAAAAGGTACACTGGTAGAATCTCACACTGTGTTGTATCGTTAGTTTTCAATAAGGGTCACCTGTAGAATAGCACACAGTGTTGTATCGTTAAGTTTCAATAAGGTAAACTTGTAGATTATCCCACATGGTTGTAGCTTTAGTATTCAATAAGTTGCAGTTGTAGAATCTCACACGCTGTTGTATCGTTAGTTTTCAATAAGTTCCACCTGGAGATTCTCACAGCTTGTATTGCTATTTTTCAATAAGGTACACGTATTGATTATCACAAAGCATTATATCGTTAGTTTTCAATAAGTTACATGAGTAGAATCACACAGAGTTATATCATTAATTTTCATGAAGTTACGCATGTAGTTCCTCACACAGTTTTGTATCGATAGTTTCTAATAAGTTACACATGTAGTTTCTCACAAAATGTTATAAGGCTAGTTTTGAAGAAGTTACATGTGTAGATTCTCACACAGTGTTATATTGTTAGTTTTCAATAAGTTACACATGTAGATTCTCACACAGTATTGTACCTTCAGTTTTCAATAAGGTACACGTGTAGAATCTCACACAGCAATGTATTGTTAGTTTTCAATAAGTTAGATATGTAGCTTCTCACACAGTGTTGTATCGCTAGTTTTCAAGTACATAAACTTATAGATTCTCACACAGTGTTGTATTGTGAGTTATCAATAAGGTACACGTGTAGAATCTCACACAGCATTGTATTTATTTTTCAGTAATTTACACGTGGAGATACTTACACAGAGTTGTATCTTTAGTTTTCAATAAGTTAGACATAGATTTTCTCACACAGTGTTGTATCGTTAGTTATCAATAAGATACACGTGTAGAATCTCACACAGCGTGGTATCTTTGTTTTCAATAATTTACATGTGGAGATACTTACACAGAGTTGTATCTTTAGTTTTCAATACATTACATCTGTAGATTCTCACACAGCATTGTATCATTATTTTTCAGGAAGTTACGTTTACAGATTCTCACAACGTATTGTATCTTTAGTTTTTTTAAAAGTACACGTGTAGTATATTACACAGCATGGTATCGTTAGTTTTCAAGAAGTTATACATGTAGTTCCTCACACAGTGTTGTATTGATGGTTTTCAAGAAGTTTTGTTTTACATTCTCACACAGGGTTGTTTTGTTAGTTTTCAACAAGTTAAGCATGTAATTTCTCACACACTGTTGTATCGATAGTTTCCAAGAAGTTACACATCTCCTACTAGCTCAGGATCACGCATTATTTACATAGTGACATCACTGTACTGCACTATTACATGCAATGTAATATCACAATTATACATTGTGACATCACTGTAGTGCACTGTGACATCATAATTATATATTGTGACATCACCATGCTGCACTGTGACATCACAATTATACATTGTGACATCACTATACTGCAATGTAATATCACAATTATACATTGTGACATCACTATAGTGCTCTATGACATCACAATTAAACATCCTGTCATCACTATGGTGTACTGTGACATCACTATTATTCATTGTGACATCATTATTCTGCACTGTGACATCACAATTTTTCAAAGTGACATCACTCTACTGCACTATTACATCGCAATTATGCATTGAGACATCACTATACTCCACTATGACATCATAAATATACATTGTGACATCACTGTACTGAACTATGATATCAAAATTATGCATTCTGACATTATACGGCACTGTGACATCACAATTATACACACACACACACACACACACACACACACACACACATACATACACGACATAATAAATTGCCTGGCAAATACTACCAATTTATAAGGAAATATAAAAAAACGATCGCCTGGTCCACAAGGTGAGCTCCAGGTAAGGACAGCTACACCGGTTTTTTGTTCACAGAGAAAAACATGGAAAAACAAAAAACAAACGAGCATAAAAATATCCAATGTTTTTCTTCATCTCAGCACTTGGCAGCAGAAGTCAGTGAGGTGAGGCCGCCAGCCTGCCTGCTCCAAAAAAGTTAGCTAGCTGCAGCCAGGATTGTTACACAAAGAAAAATGTGTCTGGAAAACCAGAAAACAGAAAATAATTTTTAAAAAATCCATCATCTTAAATCCCAGCTCTTGAAAGGCAGAGGTAGTCATATCTCAGTGGGTTTGAGGCCAGCCTGATCTACAGAGAGAGTTCCAGGATACCTCGGTTTGGTTGTTATACAGTGAAAATCTGTCTTCAAAAAAATTAAAAACATAACAACAAAAAATTCCCAACAACAAGCAGCTGACAGTCACCCGTAACTCTAATTTCAGCAGAGTCACTCCCTTCTTCAGATGTGCAAAGGCACCAGGTACCAGAGAGAGAGAGAGAGAGTGAAGGTTAGGACCCACAAACTTTCTAGATCAAAATTTTTAGTCACTATCTGTGTGGGTGGATGGCGTATTGTCTGACCAAGATGCAAGATAAACCAGAGTGACAGCAACTGTATAATACTCCTTATTCCCACTGAACTCTCTAATGGTCATAGTATATCTCTCCTTTTAAAATTAGAACAACTAGGGTAGTGAGATGCTTTGTTTAATGCATTCATTCATTTTTTTCTTCCTTTTGTTTTTGGAGACAAAGTTTCTCTGTAGCTTTGGAACCTGTCCTGAAACTCGGTGTACCACCACCACCACCACACAGTTCACCTTATTTTGTCTTAATGACCTCTTTTGTTTGAATTCACACACAAAGGAAATGACCCAATGGGATCCATCCACCATTTTTTCTCTTGTTTGTGCTTACTAGCCCCTATATGACAGGGGCTCAAATTTAGAGAGTACCCTTTAAGTAAAAAAGAGAAATTACAAGGACTCGTTTGAGAATGTAACATATGGAAAAAAATTCTTTCTGCAACCAGAGTCTTATGACATATGCAAACTACCCCTAAGATAAGACCCCACCCAGGTGAATATGCCCTTAATCCCGGAGCTAACTGTGGAAGCAGAGACTGAGTTGTGGACAGGTTCCAAACACACAGAGAAAAAACAAAACAAACCACACAGCTGCCATAAGCAAGTTGCCATTTGCAACGGGGCCTCAAATTCAATTCTGTACTTAATATGAAAAGGTTTTATGTTTTTTTGTTTTTTTGTATGCTTATTTGCTTTTTTTTGAGACAGGGTTTTTCAGTGGCTTTGGAGGCTTTCCTGATACTAGCTCTTGTAGACCAGTCTGGATCTGGAACTCACAGAGATCTGCCTGCCTCTGCCTCCAAAATAATGCAGAGAAACCCTGTCTCAAAAAAAAAAACAAAAATAAAGAAAATGCTGTTTGATTTGTGGGTGACAGCAAGTACCTTTAATCCCAGCATTGGGGAGTAAGGCAGAGATCTGTAACTTTGAGGGCAGCCTGCACTACAGACCAAGTTCCAGGACATAGAGAAATCTTCTCTCTCTCTCAGAAACAATAACAAAAAAAGCAAAAAATCAGTTTTGATCAGGGAGTTTTCACACACACACAGCAATTTACTAAAAAAATTCCAGAGCACCACTGTCTAATTTGGAGGAACAATGCAATTTTCTTTGGTGTTATTAACAGTTGTTAACAAGGAGAAAGTGACTGTGCTAAGCAAGGATGTCTTCTTTCACCATTCATTCTCTCTTTCCCCACCACAATAATCCCTGTACTGCATGTTTGGTTAAGTGCAAATTGCTGTACTACTTTCATGCCACAGACCACCCCACCCGTTGGCTGAGAGTTTTTCACCTGACAGACTGGGACAAAATGTGGTCAGAGTTGTGTGCTGTCGCCTCCCCCAACCCACCTCTGTTTGCTTCTTGAATCAATTAGACACCCCTCCCCCACTCCCTCAACCAGGCAAATACTAACAATCAAGAAGGAAATATAAAAAATCACGTGGTCCACAAGGTGAGCTCCAGGCCAGGACAGCTAGGCAGGAATTTTTACACAGAGGAAAACATGGAAAACAAAAAAAACAAACAAGCATTAAAAAAAATCCAACATCTTTCTTCATCTCAGCACTTGGGAGGCAGAAATAGGCAGATCTCAGTGGGTTTCAGGCCAGCCTGCTCTACAGAGTGAGTTCCAGGACACCTCAGGTTGGTTGTTATACAGTGAAAATCTGTCTTGAAAAAAATAAAAAGCATTAACAACAAAAAATTCCCACCAACAAGCAACTGACTGTCACCTACGTGAGGTTATGGCGGGTCATATTGTTATCTTGTGGTAATTTTGCTGCTGTCATTTTGTTTGTGTAACAGCACGACTTCCTGCCTAAGGGGAAAGAAGGGAGCAGAGTGAAGAGTTGTGACACGAATGAGGCGCAGGAAGGACCAGGAGCACAGGGCCACTGGCCACAGCCTGGCTCCTCCAGCTACTCTTCCATGGTGGGTTCCAGGGAGTACGTGCAACCACATGTCACAGAACAGGGACCAGGTTAAGAAACCTTCTGTGATACATTCTGGAAGCCTGAGGCACTAGGCTTCATCTGAACCTTTCTGGAGGAAGTTTAGTCGAGCACTCAAAGCTAATATGGGATTTGAAAAAGGCATTGCTACCAAAGGAGAAACAGAAACCTCTTTCATGACAGCTCTAGAATTCTGCCCCTCTTTCCAGTTCTTTTCATGGGCAAGTGACAGGACTTTGAGCATGTTCAGGACTCAGGGCTGTGATTTCCAAACCTTGAGTCTGGCCTCCCATTGCAGGGAGTTCTCAGGGCTGGGGTACAGGGCCAGCCTCGATCCCTTTGGACATCCAGCCTGGGACACTTTGGGACACAGAGTCCTGACCCTCTCTCTCTCCTGCAGTTCTACCTCAGACCCATTCACAGTTGTTTGACTCTTTAACCACACACACTGGCAAGTTCCATTTTCTCAGTGTTTTAGGAAGCACTCTTCTCCTTACCTATAGATCCCTGAATTCTTTAAAGTACCCCACCCAAAATTCTGAAACCCAGTATGCTTTTCCCAGACAGGCAGAGAGGCAAGAATCACCGGTATTTCTTTTCAAAAGAATGTTCTTGTGACCTCTACCCTTAGGGAAAGTAGAACTATTTTTTGTTGTTGTTTGTTTTTTGTTTGTTTGTTTGTTTGACTTAGTAGTCGGGTTCCTTGGCAAGACTACTAGGTGGGGCTTTCACCTGATCACATGCACATTCCAAGGTAAAGCCAAAGCTGCGTCTGGGACTAGGATACTTTATTTCCCTGCCAGTGTCAACTCTTGAGAAATACTATCAAGGGCTGACAGACTTCCTAGGGGCTCAAAGACACTCATGCCTTAAGTATGGTTATAAGCTGCGAGTCCCACTGAGAGAGCCACCTACAATCATTTGCTTCCTCAGAATATAAGCAGGGAACACAGAAAAGTGGCAGTCAAGCTCACCAGGCCTGGCTGTGGTCTCTGTGCCTCAGAGGGTTAACATACCACACCCCCACGGAGCTCCTGCCAAGCCCCAGGCACAGGCTCCCTCCCACCTCTGGCACAAGTGCCAAAGGGGAGTGTCTGTCCCTCACCATCAACAGAAGTAGCTAGCTCTATGTGAAAGCAAAGAAAATACTCCTCCTCCATCATGGATGGTATAACATAAACTCCTTTTGGCTTCTGGCACTGGCTGATAATCTTTCATCTTTATTTGAGATTTTTACCTGGCTGTGTGAGATATATCTGCTGCTGGCATAGTGGCACACCCCTTTCAACACAGCACTAGGGGAAGCAGAGGCAGGTCTATCTCTGCTTCCAGACTGGCCTACATATACAGTTCCTGTCAGGGCTACATATAGTGAGACTCTATCTCAAAAACCACATACAAAATATTTAAAAAAGTTTAAAAAAGACACTTGTAAACAAGAGGAAATGTATGACATACAGAAAGACACCCTTATAGACTTCACACATAAAGAGTGACCCATGAGAGACATCCGGGGCTGCCACAGGGTACTCAGGACCTCTCAACATCGGACAGAACTGTGGCACTGGCTAGTTGTACAAGGGCAGACGAGGTGGGGGGTAGCAAGATGATTCTCTACAGGCCTCGTGACTCTGACACCCCCCATTCTGCCTTGCAATGGACAGAGTTGGCATGTTTTCTGAGGTAGTATGGCACCGCTGAGCTCTTGACACAGGAAGTGGTAATGAGAGTTGGGCAAGGGGGTCCTGACCCTCACTGGACACTCAGATTCCTAAAGTGATTAGGTAGGAATCTGGACCCTGACCCAGATCACCTGGACAGTCTGGACACAGAGCTGGGGAATGGGAGGCACAAGCTTCCAGTTGTAGTAAATACATTTCTCTACGGCTTTGGAGGCTGTCCTGGAACCAGCTCTCGTAGACCAGACCAGGCTGGTCTCGAATTCACAGAGATCCACCTGCCTCTGCCTCCCGACTGCTGGGATTAAAGGCGTGTACCACCACCGCCCTCCCTGCTGAAAATTATGGCTTCAGATAAACATTTTTATAGTTCTGATTTGTGTTAATAACAAGAGAAGCCAGAGGTCTCTTTATAAGACTACAAGAAGGCACTCACTATTGGGACATCTGTCCCTGTACTTACACCAGAACAAGATACTCAAAACTAAGTGAGCTACAGGACACTCAAGGTCAGGCATGCCTCCATTCATTCCCTTGGGAGGATCCTGTGGAGCTTCCATTAAAATATGACTGGAGCCTCAAGGTCCAAGATACATTCCTCCACTCCCGATCTCAAAACCACACCCCAGCTCCCAAGCCTCTCTTTGCCAATCGAATCCCACTCACAATGGTACAGTCTTAAAACGTATCAACTAGTCACTCATTACTAGTCACTCATTTCCATCCTCATTGACTGCACCTTGCTCATTATAGTGCTCCCCCTAGCCGTGCATGTGTGCATGGTTTGTCTGTGCGTGTGTCTATGTCTGTGTGCAAGTCCCATCCCTCCATCTGTCTGTCCACAGTTCAACCAGCACTGAACGATGAGAACAAACATCATCAACTATAATGCCAGGAACTAGCAGGGCTAACCAACAAACAAACAAGGTAGAAGAAAGGAAGGAAGGAAGGAAGAAAGAGGAGAGGGAGAGAGAGAGAAGTTTAAATTTTCTGAGATGTGGTGATATATGCTTTTCATCCCAACACTTGGGAGGCAGAGGCCTGCTGGTCTCCCAGAGTTGGAGACCATCCTGGTTTATGTAACAGGACAGCCAGGATGATACAAGTAGACCCTGTCTCTCTCTCCTAAAACCAAAACCAAAACACAAAACAACAAGAAAAATTATATAATTAAATACAACGTCATAAACTCACTATAATCTACTTGCAACCAAACAAATAAACAAAAACAGTGCTGGGAATCTGAATTACGAGGGAAGGAGTAAGCCCTGCCTTCCTGGGATTCAGGCCAGGTCACTTTTATATTTTATTTGAGACAGTGTTTCTCAATGTGTAGAAAAATCTTACTGTCCAGGAATACTTTCTGTGTGCCAGGCCAAATCAGAGCACAGAGATCCAGCTGCCTCTGCTTCCAGAGTGCAAGCATTAATGTCATGCACCACTACAACTACAGGAATGTTTATCACAAAAAATAGCTTATGTAGGTACACACACACACACACACACACACACACACACACGAGGGAGAGAGAGAGAGAGAGAGAGAGTGACAGGAAGGGGGAAGGACATGAACATGAAAGAATTATGGGTTAACATTTTATTTTTGTGAATTCAAGGACTATGCAGAGAGAACCTGTCCCAAGTAAATAAAAGATAGTGAACAGATAAGCAGAGAAAAAAACATATTAATAATTAATAATCAAATTCAAAATGAAAAGGAATTTCTCTGTAAAATGTGGTTAGGAGTTTCAGGGTCTGTAATTTGTTACAGGCAGGAGAAGAGGGAAGGGAGAGGGAGCAGGGATTGACACATGAAAGAGGTTTGTTTCTAATTTAAATTTTTAAAAAAGGAAAAAAATGAACAACAAGAAAAAAAACTTGCTGAGCTTGTACTTTTCTTCCCTGTAAGTCCATGTATCACACCCCTGCCATTTGCCCTCATAGGACAGATGTGGACATTCATGAGGAATGACAGTCAACAGAAATCTAGAATAAATGAATGGCAGGGAGGGAGGGAGGGATGGAAGGAGGGAGGGAGAGAGGGAGGGAAAGGGAGAGAGAGAAAAGGAATAGAAAGCACTCTGCAACTACTACTACTGGCAAACAGTAAAATCAGTCATATGAGGAAATTTACGCCTCTAGTGCCCACCTTTAAAAATAATCTAAGAGATTATTGGTGGTGCATGCCTTTACTCCCAGCAATCGGGAGGCAGAGGCAGGTGTATCCAACAAGAGTTAGTTCTGGGACAGCCTCCAAAACCATAGAGAAACCCTGCCTTAAAAAATTCTAAGACCTCAGATCTTAAGCAACCTAGATGTCCCACAACTGAAGAGTGAATAGAGAAAATGTGGTACATTTACACAATGGATGGCACTAGAAGAAACCATCCCGAGTGAGGAAACCCAGTCACAAAAAGGCAAACATGGTACTACTCACTCATATATGGATTTCAGATATGGATTGGGGCGGTTCAGCCTACAATCCCAGTGCCAGTGAGTCTGGGAAACAGGGAGGTTCCCAAGAGATATGCATTATACCCCAAAGAAGTGGAATGAGGTGAGATACCCTGAGCAGATTGGGAACAACGGGGGAGGGGAGAGGGTTCCAGAAAAAAAGGGAGAGGGAGAAGAGGAGGTTAGAAGAAGTTATGTTGGAACTGGAAGGTCCAGTCGAGGTTAAGAATAGAGGAGAGCAAGCGACAGATTCCATAATAGATGGAGTGATTATAGGTTTGAAGAGAGAGCTGACCCTAGTGAGATTTTCTGAAATCTACAAGGATAACACCAACTGGCAAATTAAGCAATGGTGGAGAGACTACATTAATAGCCCCTCCCTGATGATAAGGTCAATGACTACCTTATATGTCATCCTAGAACCTTCATCCTGCCATGGATGAAATGACAGACTTTAGAGATCCCTCTCAAGGAGGGCCTCTCCCTCCCTGGAGAATGATATGGGGAATGGGTGGGGGTTTGTGATCTGGCAGGAGGGGTGGGAGGGGGAGCCGGGACTAACATGTGAAACCTTCACGTTTCTAATTTAAATAAAAACATATATTGAGAAAAAACCCATCTATCCACAGTTCAACCAGCACTGAAGGAGAACTGGCTGAGAGGCCAACAGGGGACTGATCCAGACTCTATGAATGTAATGTCAATGAGGAGGCCTCGGAGATCAAAGTTATACAGTCAACAGGACCAAAGTGAAATATGTAAATACAGAAGCAGAGAAACAAACATAAAACAAAAAATCAGTTTCAAAATGAAAAAGAATTTCTCTTTAAAACTTGCTTAAGGAGGGAAGGGAGAGGGAGCAGGAATTGACACATGAAGCAAGCTTCTTTTTAATTTAAATTTTAAAAAAGGAAAATAAATAAACAATAAGGAAAAAAAAGAAAACTTGGTTAACTTGAACTGTAAGCCCATGTTCATGTATCACACCATTGCCAGGTGCCCTCATAGGACAGGTGTGTATGTACATCAGGGCCCATAGTAGTGGATATACAACAACTCATTCATCAGTGTGTGAGGAATGAGAGAAAACAAATCTAGAATGAATGAATGTGTGTGTGTGTGTGTGTGTGTAGAGAGAGAGAGAGAGAGAGAGAGAGAGAGAGAGAGAGAGAGAAAGATTCCCTCAAGAAAATTAAATCACTACACAACACCAGGCACACAGGGAAATCAGTCCTAAGAGGAAATTTATTATGATTGTCATAGCCCTCCTTTAAAAAATCTAAAAGCTCAAATAAAATGAAAAAATTAAAAATAAATAAAATCAAACACAAACCTATCAGATGAAACTTCATAACACCATTAAAGCTGAAATATCAAAAAAGCAGAAATCCAACATGCCTTGGTGATGATGGTAAGTAGCACTAGAGTGGCACATGACATGCAATTCAGGAGCAGATGAACAGGTTCCTTTTCTCCAGGCCACATGTAAATTTTTTAAATTTTTAAAATTTTGTCTGAATGAGTGTCTGTCCCTAAGGATTGCAACACTTAAAACTGCTGCTAGGTGGTTTTTTTTGTTATTGTTGTTTGTTTATTTGTTTTATTTGTTTTGTTTGTTGGTGTTCATCTTCCTTGTGGATCCCTGGAGATTTCCCTAGTGCCAGATTTTTTCCTTAAATGCATAATGGCTCCATCTATTAAGGTATCCTTACTCTCCTTCTCTCTTCTTCCCCCACTTCATCCTTCCTGATTCTGGGCAAGTTCTCCTCCCCCCTCACCTTATCTTCTCCACTTCTCCACTTTTCCCTTAACTACCTCCCCCCGTACTCCCAATTTACTCAGGAGGTCTCCCTTTCCACTTCTGGAGGGAGGGAACAGACAGACAGCTGGATATTTGGAAGGATTTGTTTTGATTTCAGGTAAGGAGGAGGCGCCTCAGACATAACATGGAATATAGCCTATTTCCACGTCCTCCTGTCTGCTGTGACTCTTGTGTTTTGTGGGTTCATGTTCCACCACCCACATGGTAGCAAACAAGCAGCTGGCAAGAATTCCATGACTCTAATTTCAGCAGACCAACTCCTTTCTTCTTACTTACTAAGGAACCAGGGACTCCCACAGGGCTCGTTCAGAGCAAGATGGGTGGGCAGGCAGGCAGGCAAGCAGACATGTATGCTTGGGTGGTGACAGCCATGGGTTTCATTGTGCCCTCATCCCTATGATGTACCAACGGAACCATAATAGTGGTTTTGGACTCAGGAGACCTCCCATAGAACAACTGTGTACCATCTCACAGGCTCTCAGCAGCAACCTCGCCCAAGTCTTCCGTATGGGTGGGAGAACTATCCCGTCCTGTTCCCCTGCACATGCACATCGACATCACAGTGAAGAATAGTGATGTCACAATGTATAATTGTGATTTCACAGTGCAGTATAGTGATGACACAGTATATAATTGTGATGATACAGTGCAGTATAGTGATATCACAATGTACAATTGTGATGAAACAGTGCAGAATAGTAATGTCACAATGTATAATTGTGATATCATAGTGCAGTATAGTGATGTAGTATAGTGATGTCACAATGTATAATTGTTATAGTGCAGTATAGTGATGTCACAATGTATAATTGTGATGTCACAGTGCAGTATAGTAAAGTCACAATGTAAAATTGTGATGTCACAGTGCAGTATAGTGATGTCACAATGTATAATTGTGATATCACAGTGTAGTATAGTGATGTCATGCCATAGTGCAGTATTGTGATGCACAATGTATAATTGTGATGTCACAGGGCAGTATACTGATGTCACTAGGTATAATTGTTACAGTGAAGTATAGTGATGTCACAATGTATAAGTGTGATGTCACAGTGTAATATATTGATTTCACGATGCATAATTGTGATGTCATAATGCAGTATAGTGATGTCACAATGTATATTTGATACAGCACAGTATAGTGATGTCACAATATATAATTGTGATGTCATAGTGCACTATGGTCATGTCACAATGTATAAATGTCATAGTGCAGTATAGTGATGTCACAATGTATAATTGTTTCAATTTGCCTGGTTTCTTAGATCCACCTGGTATCTAATCCATGCCATGCATATCTGATCGGAGCTCAAGCCTTGCTACAATATTAAGTTTTAGCCAAAAAGAACATCCAGCCAGGCAGTGTCTTAACGGGATTTGCCCCATTCTTGCCCCACTGACATCAACATCTAGCTTAAAGAAAACTCTTCTCCACCTGTGGTTTTTCCACTGTGCTATATGCCTGTATATAAGTCTGCTCCAACTCTACAATAAAGAAGAGACCTCTTATGCCAAAGAACCATACATCTTTTCATTCATTTCAATGTCCAAGGTTTCACCTAATATTTTATGCTTGCTTGTGGTGTGGGTGCCACACAATTCCATTTCTTCTTAGTAGTGGTAAGATCTACCAGCATGGTTTCTTTGCTTTTCTGACTGTCAGCTTGAAGGATGAACCCCAATATCTGCTTCTGCTCTGTTAATTACCTCATTGGAGAAACCATCTTCTTTATAAGGAAGAAGACATAGTGCAGAGGAAGGAGCATTGGCATGCATGGTGTGTACTTGAAGGAACTGTAAATTATCCAGTTATGTTGCTGTTGACAGCATGTGTTCTGCCTATTATTTTTGCTTTGCAGACAGAACACTGGTTTTCTGAGGTTAAAATTCTCAGGAAGGACCAAATATCAAGAGACTTGATTATTGCTTGTTGCTGTAATTAACATGTTTTTAGCCCTGAAATAGAACCTGGGTTTTGTGTGGGTCTTGGATTTATTCATAGTGAATTAATACACATAACAAATCAATAGTCTAAAGTCTAAAATGGAAATAAAGTGGAGGCAGCTGGGGAAAATGTTATTTAGAAACTTGGAGGCCATAGACTTTGATTAAGTCATTCTTTACTGTTTCTTTTTTCTTTAAATGAAATGGTATTCAGAAACAAAAACTTGTGCTCTTGAAATAAGTTAGATTAGATAGAGAATGCTTTCCTAGAATTACTTCTCCTTGACTAGGACATGGCCTTATATCTCCTTCATTAGTTTGCTAAGTCACCAGATATTTTCACATATCCAGAATCTGCCATGTTTCACCCTATTACTTTCCTCTACATCAGGATGATAATGGATTGACTCTCAGAAACTGTAAATAAGACAACACCATTAAATATTTCCTGTATAATAGTGGCTGTGGTTATGCTGACACTTCATAGCAATAAAACCACTAAGACATGCAACCATTTCTTCATCCTCCCCATTGCCAGCCCTCCACTGAAATTCGTGCAGTTTCCACAGGTACAGGCACATCCCATACAACCCAGAAGAACAGCAGAATCCAAATTCCACATACAACACATAGAGCATATGCTTGAATTAAGAACTCAAATCCCCACAAATATCAGCTGACAAAACACTACTAAGCATGGAATTATTGGCACTCACCAAAGCCTCTCAATCCAGAAGGCAATTAATTAAATGGATAATAGAGGAACAAGCCACACACCCAACAAAGACAACACGGAAAAAACACAACTATAAGCATCCTAAACCCAGATGAGTAAATGACAATACAAGAACATATAAAATATAATGGTGAACAATGTAGCATCAGCAGAAATTAATAATTCTACAACTGTATTACCTGAACAGTCCAATACATTTGAAGTAGAATAAAACAACCTTAACAACTACTTTATGAAGTTAATAGGAGCTCTTAAGTAGGAAATGAAAAATTTCCTTTAAAAATTGAGGAAAATGAAACTGCCTTAGTTGAAATTTCTTGTGACAGAACAGCTCTATCCAATCCATGAGTTAAAACAAAAGGTTGACAAAAGCCCTCATGGCCTTCACCATCTTTCCGTTTCCAACTGTAAAAATTCTGTTGTAGCTAGGCAGTTTGAGACGACTTTCAGTGGGTAACAATACCATCAGGTCCATCGCCAAAGATTTGAAAATTTGGAATTCCTACTGGAGTGGGTAAAACTGGTTGTGCTGCACCCATGACCATCACAGTTTTACTGACATATTTCAAATACTGTAATAGAAGCCATTTTCATATCTTTTTCTGATAATAAAAATAGGTGTGTTCCTAGGGGAGGTGGAAATTTCTATATGTCTGGCCTACAATAGCTCTTGTACCAGCTGATGTGCAGCCTCAAATTTTATTTTATATATGGTCCACTTGTCTATCTACCTGGGTTGGTCTGACTTCCATGTGCTTCGAGTAGGCCATATTGTCGGAGGTTTAGTCACAATGGCCACAGTTACAAATGACCCAGTCCTGTCCAATTTTCCAATTTACTGGTAACAGAATTTTTTAAAGCAACTTGATGTGTGGTAATAACTGGTTGAGTGGTAAAAAGTTCTGTGTGCCCCTCATCATCTCTCCATTTGAGAAGTTCTGGGTTACAATCTGGAGCTACAGCTGTAACCACTCCTTTTTTTCAGAGTTGCTAATGTAAGTGACTATTTTTTATGTTTTATTATTTATTTTTAAGTTTAAATTTAGATTAGAAGCAAGTTTGCTTCACAAGTCAGTTCCAGGTCCCTCTCCGTTTCCTCCCCTCCCTTGACCTCAGAATTCCATTGTTTTTTCTGCTGAATATTACTCCATTGTGTAAATGTACCACATTTTCTCTATCCACTCTTCGGTTGAGGGACATCTAGGTTGCTTCCAAGTTCTGGCTATTACAAACAATGCTGCTATGAACATAGTGGAACAGACATCCTTGTTGTATGAATGGGCATCATTTGGATATATGCCTAAGAGTGGAGTTGCTGGGTCCATTTATTCCCATTTTTCTGAGGAATCCCCATACTGATCTCAAAACTGGCTGAACAAGTTGGCACTCCCACCAGCAATGGAGGAGTGTTCCCCTTTCACCACATCCTCTCCAGCATAAATTGTCATTGGTGTTTTTGGTTTTAGCAATTCTGACAGATGTGAGATGGTATCTCAGAGTTATTTTGATTTGCATTTCCAGGATGGCTAAGGATGTTGAGCACTTTCTCAAGTGCCTCTATGGCATTTTATACTCCTCTATTGAAAATTCCCTATTTAGTTCTGCAGCCCACTTTGTAATTGGATCCTTTGATGTTTTGGAGACTTGCTTCTTGAGTTCTTTGTAAATTTTGGAGATCAACCCTCTTTCAGATGTGGGGTTAGTGAATATTTTTTACCATTCTGTTTGCAGCCTTTTTGTCTTGCTTACTGTGTCCTTTGCCTTACAGAAGCTTCTCAGTTTCAGGAGGTTCCATTTATTAATTGTTGATCTCACTGTCTGTGCTACTGGTGTTATGCTCAGGAAGCTGTCTCCTGTAACAATTCGTTCAAGGGTACCTCTCTTCTAAGAGGTTCATTGTGGCTGGATTTCTGTTGAGGTCTTTGATCCATTTGGAGTTATGTTTATGAATAACAATAAACATGGATAGATCCGCATTCTTCTACATGCCAGCCTCCAGTTATGCCAGCACCATTTGTTGAAGATGCTTTCCTTATTCCATTGTATATTTTTATCTTCATTGTTAAAGATCAGATGTTCATGCATGTGGGATAATATCACGGGTTTTCAATTTGATTCCATTGGTCTACCTGTCTATTTTTGTGCCAGTACCAAGTTGTTTTCAGGACTATAGCTCTATAATAGAGCTTAAAGTCAGGGATGGTGATGCCTCCGGTTATTGCCTTGTTGAACAGAGTTGTTTTCGCAATCCTGGGTCTTTTGTTTTTCCATACAAAATTGATTATTGTTCTTTCAAGGTCTGTGAAGAATTGTGCTGGGATTTTAATGGGGATTGCTTTGAATCTGTAGATTGCATTTGGCAGGATTGATATTTTTACTACATTGATCCTACCCATCCAAGAGCATGGGAGATCTTTCCACTTCATGAGGGCTTCTTTAATTTCTGTCTTTAAAGATTCAAAGTTCTTGCAATACAGGTCTTTCACTTGTTTGGTTAGCGTTACCCCAAGGTATTTTATGTTGTTTATGGTAATTGTAAAGGGTGATGTTTCTGTGATTTCTCTCTCAGCCCTTTAATTATGTGTATATAGTAGGGCTACTGATTTTCTTGAGTTGATCATGTAGCCTTCCACTTTGCTGAAGGTGTTAATCAACTGAAAGAGTTCCCTGGAAGAGTTCTTTGTGTCATTTATGTATACTATAATATCATCTGCAAATAGTGAAATGTTTGACCTCTTCCTTCCCAATTTTTATCCCCTTGATCCCCTTTTGTTGTCGCATGGCAATGGCTAGAACTTCAAGTATAATGTTGGAAAGGTATGGAGAGAGTTTACAGCCTTGTTTTGTTCCTTATTTTAGAGGAATTGCATTGAGTTTCTGTACATTTAGTTTGATGTTGGCTGTTGGTTTACTGTATATAGCTTTTATTATGTTTAAGTAGGTTCCTGTTATCCCAGATCTCTCAAAGACCTTTATCATGAAGGGGTGTTGGATTTTGTCAAAGGCTTTTTCAGCATCTAGTGAGATGATCATGTGATTTTTGTTTTTCAGCTTGTTTATATGGTGGATTACGTTTATGGATTTTCATATCTTGAACCATCCCTGCATCTCTGGGATGAAACCTACTTGATTGTGGTGAATGTTTGTTTTGATGTCTTCTTGGATCCGATTTGCCAGTATTTTATTGAGTATTTTTGTATCAATGTTCATGAGGGATAGTGGTCTGAAGTTCTCTTTCTTAGTTTTGTCTTTGTGTGGCTTGGGAATCAAGGTTATTGAAGCCTCATAGAAAGAGTTTGGCAAAAACCCTTCTGCTTCTATTTCATGGAATACTTTGAGAAGAATTGGAATAAGATGTTCTTTGAATTTCTGGTAGAATTCTGCACTGAAGCCACCTGGACCTGGGCTTTGTTTGGTTGGGAGACTTTTGATGACTGCTTCTATTTCCTTAGGTGTTATAGGTATATTTAAATTGCTAATCTGTTCTTGATTTAATTTTGTTAAGTGATAGCTATTCAGGAACTTGTCCATTTCCTTTAAATTTTCAAATTTTGTGGAGTACATGTTTTCAAAGTATGACCTGATGATTCTCTGAATTTCCTCAGGGTCCGTTGTTAAGTCCCCCTTTTCCTTTCTGATTTTTTTTAATTTGCATGTTCACTCTCTGGTGTTTGATAAGCTTGGACAAAGGTTTGTCTATCTTGTTTATTTTCTCATAGAACAAACTCTTCATTGCATTGATTCTTTGTATTGTTTTCCTAGTTTCTACTTTATTGATTGTAGCCCTCAATTTGATTATTTCCCGGTATCTACTACTCCTGTGGGAGTTTGCGTCTTTGTTTTCTAGAGCTTCAGCTGTGCTGTTAATTCTTTAGTATAACTATTCTCCAGTTTCTTCATGTGGGCACTCAGTGCTATGAGATTCCCCCGTAGCACTGCTTTCAATACTCATTGAATTCTAGGAAGTTTTTAAGTTCTTTTTTATTTCTTCTTTGATCCAGGAATGGTGCAGTTGTGCATTATTCAATTTCCATGAGATTGTAGGTTTTCTGCAAGTTGTGTTGTTGTTGAATTCTAATTTTAAAGCTAGGTGACCTGATAAGATGCATTGAGTTATTCAAATTTTTTGAAGCTGCTGAGGTTGGATATGTTGCCAAGTATGTGTTTGATTTTTGAGTAGCCTCTATGTGGTGGTGAGAAGAAGGTATATTCTTTTTTATGTGGATTAAATGTTCAATAGATGTCTGTTAATCCCAGTTGGGTCATTACTCTATTTGACTCTTTGCTTCTTTGTTGAGTTTCTGTCTGGTATTCCTGTCTAGTGGTGAGAGTGGTATGTTGAAATCTCCCACTATAAGTGTGTGGGGATTTATATGTGATTTAAATTTTAGTAATGTTTCTTTTACGAATGTGGATGCCTTTGTATTTGGGGCAAATATGTCCATGATAGTCACTTCATCTTGGCGGATTTCGCCTTTGATGAGAATGTAATGACCTCTTTCATCTCTTTTGATTGATTTTATTTTAAAGTCTAATTTCTTAGATATTAGGATTGCTACCCCTGCTTGTTTCGTGGGTCCATGTGTATTTGGGGTGTTGATTATTACGTGGCAAGGGGACTTATTTTTGTGATTCTCTCTATTTGGTGTTCTGTAAGCTTCTTGTGCCTTCATTGGCATGTCTTTCTAAAAGTTGGGAAAGTTTGCTTCTATGATTTTGTTGAATATGTTTTCTGCCCCTTTGAGGTGGTTTTCTTCTCTATCTTCTATACCTATTATTCTTAGGTTTGGTCTTTGCATGGTGTCCCATATTTCCTGAATGATTTGTGTTAAGGATTTGTTGGACATAAGATTTTGTTTGGTTGATGAATCCATTTCACCTAATGTATGTTCAACACCTGAGATTCTCTCTTCCATCTCTTGCATTCTGTTGATAATGCTTGTATCAGTAGTACCTGTCCATTTTTCCCAGCTTTCCTATTTCCTGCCTTTCTTCAGATTGTGGTTTTTTTTTGTTGTCTCTATTTCAGTTTTCAACCCTTGCACTGCTTGCATTTTTTCTTGCAATTTTCAGTTTATTTTTTCATCCATTTGTTGCCTCTTATGAATTTTTTGGTTTGCTTATTCTTCCATTTCTTGCATTTTTCGGTTTGCTTTTTCTTAAATTTCTTCCATTTTTTGGTTTGCTTATTCTTCCATTTCTTGCATTTTTTAAAATTTTTTTCTTTTATTTTCCAGTTTAAATTTAGATAAGAAACGAGGTTGCTTCACAAGTCAGTTCCAGGTCCCTCTCCCATTCCCTCCCCTCCTCCCGTGCCCTCCCCCCAACCCCCCACAGTTGTCCCCTCATTCCCCCAGGGAGGGTGAGGCCCTCCATGGGGGTGTCCATAGTCTGTCATTTCATATAGGGCAGGGCCTAGACCCTTCCCCAAGAGTTCAGGGTGAGAGTGCACCTCACATTGTTCTATGTGAGTCCAAAGTCCGTGTGTATATTTGGGATGGGTACTGATCTGCTGCCCAGGGCTCAATAGATTCCCTAGGCCTCCTCACTGACACCCAGATGCATTTCTTGCATTTTTTGTTTGCTTTTTCTTCCATTTCCTGCCTTTTTTGGTTAGTTTCTTCTTCCATTTCTTTCAGTTTTTGCTTCGATTTTTCTTCCATTTCCTGCCTTTTTTGGTCTGTTTTTTTCTTAAATTTCTTGCATTTTTGGCTTGTTTTTTCGTCCATTTCTTTGAGGAATTTTCCTATATCCTCTTTTAGGGCCTCTATCATTTTCATGAAAGTGGTTTTAAGGTCATTCTCTTCTGCTTCATTTGCATTGGAATGTTGAAATCTTGCTGGTGTGGAGTCTCTAGAATCTGTTGGTGTCATATTTGTTTTTCTGTTGCTGAGTGTGTTTTTATATTGTCTTTCCCATCTCTTTTTCTATTGGGGGCAGAAAGAGCCCCTTACTGATCTGGTGGTTAGGGGACCAGAGTTCCCTTTTGGTGGGTGCTATCAAGTCCAATAATCTGGTAGTTCTTCTATTCCTTGTCCTCGTTCTGGTTCCGTGTGTGCAGAAGAAGCCCAGGAATCTGGGTTGCTTAGCCTCCCACCTGGTCCCCTAGACCCTAGCTGGATCTGCTGGTTTCCTGGTCTTGGTGGGAGAGGAGACATGGAGTCTGGGGTGTTTTGTTCACACCGGGATTGGAAGCTCTGTACAGTTCCCAGGCGATCACCAGGCACTGGAACACAAGCCCCTATGCAGTGCCTGTTGTAACTTTTCCTGTTGTAACAGCTGGTCTCCTGGTCTCCCTGGCTCCTCTGGTTTCCTTGTCTCATTGCTGGGAGAAAAAACCTGGAATCTGGGTTGCTTGGTTCCCAGTGGGATTGGAAGCTCTGTGCAGTTCCCAGGCGTTCCCCAGGCATTGGAACACAGGCCCAGATGCAGGGTCAGTTTTACCTGGACCCGCAGGAACAGCTGGTTCCCTGGTCTCCCTGGCTCCTCTTTGAGTTAATATTTCATCCTGTACTTTACTGAAAGTCTTTACCAGCTGTTGGTGTTCTGTGGTAAAGTATTTTTTTTCAGTTTTGCAAACTTTCATATCATCTACAGTGAATGTTTGACTTCTTCCTTTTCAATTTGCATTCACTTGATCAACTTAGTTTCTCTTATTTCTCTCAGTAGAAGCTCAAGTACAGTGTTGAAGAGAAATAGAGTTGGCAGCCTTGAGTTCTTCCTGATTGTAGAGGGATCATGGTGAGTTTCTCTCCATTTAGTTTAATGTTGGCTATTGGTTTGATTTTATCTTGTTAAATAGGTTCCTCTTTTTCCTGATCTCTCCAAGATTTTTATCATTAAGGGGTGTTGTGTTTTTTCAAAGGCTTTTCCAGCATCTAGTGTGATGATCATGTTTTTTTTTTCAGTTTGTTGATACGGTGGATTACATTAATGTATTTACATATGATAAACCATCCCTGCATCCCTGTGATGAAGCCTCAATGATCATGTTGTAAGTTTTTTTCTAATATGTTCCTGAATTCAGTTTTCCTGCATTTTGTTGAGTATTTTTGCATCGATGTTCATGGGGGATACTGATCTGTAATTGCCTTTCTTTTAGTTGTATTATTGTGTGTCTTGCTTACCAAGGAAATTGTAGCCTCATAAAAATATTTTGCTAATGTCCCTTTTGCTTCTATTGTGTGAAACAACTTGAGGTGTACTGATATAAGCACTTTTTTGAATTTCTAATAGAATTCTACACTGAAACCATGTGACTTGGAATTTTTTTGGTTGAGAGAATTTGTTGGCTGCTTATATTTCATTAAGGGTTATAGATTTATGTACCTTGCTTATCTGTTCTTGATTTAAATTTGGTAAGTGACATCTATCCAGAAAAATGTATAATTTCTTTAGATTTCTAAATTATATATATTAAATTTTGTCAAAGTATGACCTGATTATTCTTTGGATGTCCAAATGTCCATTGTCATGTGCCCTTTTTAATTTCTGATTTTGTTAATCAGCATGCTCTCTATTTTCCTTTTTGTTAGTTAATGTAATGGTTTCTCTATCTTGTTGATTTTCTCAAGGAACCGACTATTTGTTGCACTGATTCTTTGTATTGTTTTACTAGTTTCTACTTTAAGTCATAGTGTGGGCTGAAATCCTTATTTTTTCTGGTGTCTTCTCCTCTGGGTGAGTTTGCTTCTTTTTTTCTATGACTTTAAATTTTGCTGTTCATTCTCTAGTGTGACTATTCTCCAGTTTCTTCATTTGTGCACTTATTGCTGTGAGCTTTCCACTTAACTCTGCTTTCAAAGTGTCACATACTTTGGGGTATGCTATGTCTTCATTCTCATTGTATTCTATGAAGTCTTTAATTTCATTTGTTTCTTTCTTCCTTGTCCCTTCTATTGTACAATTGAGCACTGTTCAGTTTCCATGATTTTGTATGGTTTCTGCCATTTGTGTTTTTGTTGACTTGAACATTTAATTCATGGTTGTCTGATAAGATACAGCAGGATCTTCCAATTATTTACATAACTGGAGTTTTGCTATGTTACCAAATATGTGGTCAACTTTAGAGAATGTTCCATATGGAGCTGAGAAGAAGGTATATTATTTTTCCTTTGAATGGAATGTACTATACAGGCCTTTTAATTCCAGTTGGTTTATAATCTTTGTTCGTTCTTTTGTTTCTTTGTTAAGTTTCTCTCTGTTATTCTACATAGTGGTGAGAGTGGAGTGTTGAAGTCTCCTACTATAAGTATATGAGGTAATACATGTGATTTAAGATTTAATAATGTTTCATTACCTATGTGTGTGCCTTTGTATTTGGCGCATTGACGTTCAGAATTTAGCTTCTTCTTGATAAATTTTTCCTCTGATGAATATGGAACGACCTTCTTCATCTCTTTTGATTGATTTCAATTTGAAGTTTAATGTTTTCAATTCTAGGATAGATAAACCAGCTTCTTTGTTGGGTCCAATTGACAGGAATATCTCTTCCCAAGACTTTTTTGAGGCAATTTCTGTATTTGTCACTGAGATGCATTTTTGGTATGCAGCAGAATGATGGATCCTGTCTTTGTGTGAATTCTGATATCCGGTGTCTTTTATAGGCAAGTTAAGACCATTGGCATGAGGGATATTAACGATTTAAAGTTGATTATTGATTTCTTTTTGTTTGTGGTTGGTGGTGTTATTGTGGGCAGATTTCTCCCTTTTTCTTTTTTGGTGTTTTGTAAAGTGGGATTATCTATTGCCTATGCATTTGTGAGTGTTTTTATCTTTGTTGGGCTGGCATTTTCCTTATAATACTTTCTATAGGGCTGGATATGTGGATATGTATCAAGTAAATAGGGTTTTGTAATGGAATATCTTGTTTTCTCTGTCTATAATAATTGAAAGTTTTCTTGTGTACAGTATTCTGATCTATATTTTATACTGCCATTGCATATGAAGAACATATATTCACGATCTTCTGGCTTTCTTAGGTTCCATTGAGAATTTGTGTTCTATGACATAGTTGAACAGATGTCCTTGTAGTATGAATTTATATCCTTTGGATGTATTCCTAAGAGTTAAATTGCTGGATCATGAGGTAGACAGATAAACTACCTTAATAACTGCCAAAGTGTTTGAACAAGTGTGCACTCCCACCAGCAATGGAGCAGTGCTCCCTTTTCTTCATATCATCTCTAGCATATACTGTCATTGATTTTATTTGTCATTCAGACAGGTGTGAGATTCTATCACAGAGGAATTTTTTTTATTTTCATTTCGCTAATGGCTAAGGATGTTGAGCAATTTCTAAGTGTCTTTTAGCCATTTTAGATTCCTCTACTGAAAATACTTTAGTTCTATTGAAACAAAGACTCAACATAAACCCAGCCACACTGATCCTGTTAGAAGACTAATTTTGAGGTACACTTGAATGTATTGATAGAACAGACCTCTTCATCAACATAACACCAGTAGCACAGATGCTGAGATCAGCAATTAATTAAAAGGACCACCTGAAAATGAGAAGTTGCTGTAAGGCAAATGACACACTCAAGAAGACACAATGACATCCGACTGAATGCAAAAGAGTCTTCATGAACCCCACATCTGATAGACAACTGATTTTCAATATAGACATAGCAATGAAGAAGCTCATCAACAAAGCACCAGAACATTCAACTTAAAAGTGGAGTACATAATTAAATAGAGAATTCTCAGGAAGAGAAAATGTACCAACAAAGATGCGGGGCAGGTCCTTCACAGATTATATTTAGTGAGATTTGGTGACCCCATGATTTTTAACAGTTCCAGTTGCTGGGATATACACAGTGCTTTTACAATAGGCTCATTTGGAGTCAGAACTCCCTTGTATGCTGACAGCAAAAGTTGTACAATTGTACATATCTTTTGATTTAAATCTCCCATGTAAAATTCAGAATCTATTTCCTTTTCTTGGGCCCATCATATGGGCAGAGAAATTTCTGCCACAGTTGTCAGGCAACACTTCTGACATATCTCTCTGTCACAATCTAATACACCATGCATTTCTAAATCAACCACACCCACTCATGACCTCACAATATATCCTTTTTGACTTAGTAAGAAGGAAAACAATTCTCTCTAATTTTACTTTTGCTGTCTTTTTTTACCTATGTCTTCAGTCCATCGCACATGTAAGTAAATCTACCACTATACCATTTCAGTTGATTGATGGAAACTTATATGTATTCCATATGATACACTTTTCAAAGTGGAGACAACCCCATGGATATTGTGTTTTGGTTGGAAGTTTTGAGGCCTCCTGGTGTTTCACCCAAATATTTTGTTACAGTAGTTGTTGGAAATTTTAGCTTTTTATTAGGTGGGCATATTGGTAAAATTTTGTAATAATTGAAAAATTCTTGACAAAGTTGAAGGGTTTTTTGTCCACAAAAGAGGGAGGATTATTATAATCACATAACAAAATAATATTAAACAAAACTCACTTTTCAAAAAGAAGTGTGTGGCTTGAACTTCAAGAGAAGTGGCCAGAATAACCAAGAACATTTAAGACCCCAAGAAGGAGAGGTATTTACAAAAGCCAGAATCATCCAGGGAATCCCTATGTGATTCTCTATAGTTGTGGTTTCTTGATTCTCTGCTGACGATGTATGAAGGATACACAGAGAAGTTCCTCCCTTAGACATTAGCTCATATAGACTCCATGCTTGCTATTATTCATTTTACTGCTAAATCTGGCCTACAAAGAACTAAGAGCCTATGCTTTCTACTTTCTCAAAGTAACAATTTCAGAGATCTTCAAACTTGCAATGGAAATTGCATTCTTCACTGTGGCCTATAGATTTAATAGATTTAATGACAGAAAACACATTTCCAATGGACACTGACCTCTAAGATTGTACAATGGTTACTGCCTTTGGGAGAGTAAAATATCCAAGGATAAAACTGTATTTTAGTTTTACATGTCTTTTTGGACACATGATATATTTTTAAAGAATTCCACAAAGTTTGTACAGTGACTAATGCCATCACAGACAGACAGACACACCTAAGCCTGAATGTAGGATACAAAATTCATGTCTCTATGTACATATATCCCATTCTAAAGCATCAAAGAGTCATACTTTTCTATTAATTTGTATTAGATTTGCTTGGGGAATACTTTTTATATCTCAAGAAGAATTTTGTCCCCCCTAAAAATGAGTATATAGAGGTAATTTGATTGCTTTTGAGAAATTTGGTGAAATCCTTGGAAAAAGTAAATCCCTTTAGTTACAGGAGATATTATACATTGACTCTTTATAAAACTCGTTCTATGATGCCACAATATGGTTGACAATGTTATTGATTCATGTGGACAAGATGGATGGTCTCAACAGAAGATTTTTATTCATGTCAACTGGCTAAAGAGGATACTTGTCTCTACATTTTGAGGCAAGAGGCTTACCTGTTCTCACTGAAAAATAGGTTACATATCTAGAGAATGGAAGATATATCCTTTTAGATTATTGGACTATAACCTGAGTTAACTCCAGATTCTTTTTAGTTTGTGTCTGTATATGACTTCTACAAGTTACCACAGTTTTACTTCTTTATACTTGGCATAGCTCTAATAGTATATATGGTATATTAAATGTAAAACATACAAGCGTGCCATTGGAATATTTTCTGAATCTTTAGAGAATAGGATGGATTTGTCCCCAGCTTGCAATTTACTTTAATTTCTTTAGTCAAATGTTATCCTAAAGAATAAGATGTCCATGTGCTACCTATTATATCATCTGTGATCAGAGACTACCTTAAATGCAAAGATTATTTAATATGTAAAATAACAGATGCCAAACTTTCTAAATTTTGACCCTGATAAATCTTAATGAGATTTTATGAATATTGGAGAGAAATTGCATCAAAGTTTAAATGATTCCATACTTCATGATGTATATGTGATAGCTAGATAAGCCATAAAGCCAAAGGAACTTGTCACAAGAATCTTCTTATTTCATGGGTTTAAACAAATTTCTATTACATCATGGAAATCTCTCCTGCTAATGTTCTCCCTATGAAAATGAAATGATTTTGCTTATTAACACTGCAAGTCAGCAATAATACGAATTACCTTTATTGAAACCTATATTTATTCACAAGACATTTAAGATTCACTTGAAGTAATATACTCTTACTTGAGGGTTGTCTGTGAAAAATTCTTTAGGTTTTTTAAAGTATATTTTTAAATTTAAATTGGAAAAATGCATGCTTCAAATGTAAATACAAGCTCCCACTTCTGCCTCAACCAAATCCACCTCCACACACTAACCACCAGCCCAATCCCCACATCATTCCTCAGGGAGGGTAAGGCACTCCTTGCAGGGTTCTCCAGAGTCTGTCATTTCATCCTGGGCAGGACCTAGACCCTTTCCCATGTATCCAGTCTGAGAGATCATCTCTCCATGTGGAATGGGCTCTCAAAATCCATTTGTATGCCATGGTAAACACTCGTCTACTACTCAAGGCCCCAGAGATTTGTGAGGCCTCCTCACTGACACTACATTCATGGAGTCTGAATCAGTCACCTGTTGGCCACTTAGTCATCAGTCTGGGATTCAAGAGCTCCCCTCTGTCCAGTCAGCTGTCTTTGGGAATTTCACTAGCAAGGTCTTGACCGCCATTCTCATCACTCTTTCATTTCAATCACTGGGTTCAAGGGGGTCAGTTCAGTGTTTGTTTGTGGACATCTGTCTCTGCTTCCATCAGTCATAGCATGAAGGTTCTATGATGTCTTATAAAGTAGTCATCAACCTTATCATCTGAAAGGGCCTATTAATGTAGTCTCTTCACTATTAGTTTTCCAGTTGGTGTTATCCTTGTACATATCTGGAAGTCTCACTAGTGTCCTCCCTCTCCTCAAAGCTATAATGACTCCAACTTTTATGGTATCTCTCATCCTGGCCTCCTCTATTCTTACCAGAATCATCCTTCCTTGTCCCAACTACCTTCCTCTTACTCATCTCTTTTTCCTAGTTCCCTCACTTCTTCCCCCATGTTCCCAAATTGCTCAAGATATCTTGCCTCTTTCCACTTCTCTGGGGTATAATGTATATCTCTTGGGAACCTTCCTCTTTCCAAGACTTACTGGCACTGAGTTTGTAGGCTGACACTCCCCTGAACCATGTCTAAAATACATATATGAGTGAGAACATACCATGTTTGTCTTTTGGTGACAGGATTACCTCACTAAGGATGGTTTCTTCTAGTGCCATCCATTTGCCTGCAATTTTCAAGATTGTGTTGTGTATTTCCACTGTGTATTACCACTGTGTAAATGTACCACATTTTGTCTATCCAGTATTCAGTTGTGGGGTATCTACGTTTTTCTGGGATCTAGATATTACAAATAATTCTGCTATGATCATAGTGGAACAGACATCCTTGTTTTATGAATGTGCACTTTTGGGTATATGCCTAAGAGTGGAATTGCTGGGTCATGTGGTAGACTGACCTGAGGAATATCCATACTGATTTCCAAAGTGGCTGTACAATTTTCACTTCTATCAACAACGGACAAGTGTTCCTCTTTCTCCACATCCTCTCCAGCATAAGCTGTCATTGGTGATTTTTATTTAAGACATTCTGACAGGAGTAAGATACTAACACAGGGTTGTTTTGATCTGCATTTCCCGAATGGCCAAGGATGTTGAACACTTTCTCAAGTGTCTCTCAGCCATTTTATTCGCCTCTATAGAGAAATCTCTGTTTAGTTCAGTCCCCCACATTTTCATTCGTTCCTTTGGTGTTTTGGAGAATAGCTTCTTGAGTTCTTGGTAAATTTTGGAGATCATCCCTCTATCAGATGTGGGGTTAGTGAATATATTTTCCCAATCTGTTCATTGCCTTTTTGTATTTCTGACTGTGTCTGTTGCCTTATAGAAGCTATTCAGTTTTAGAAGTTCCCATTTATTAATTGTCAATCACAGTGTTTGTGCTACTGGTGCTATGTTCAGGAATATATCTCCTGTACCAATTCGTTCAAGGGTACCTCCCACTTTATCTTCTAACAGGTTCAGTGTGGCTGGATTTATGTTGAGTTCTTTGATCCATTTGCATTTAAGTTTTGTGCATGGCAATAGTCATGAATCTATCTGCAGTCTTCTACATGCCAAAATCCAGTTATCCCAGCACCATTTGTTGAAGATGCTATCTTTTTTACATCATATTATTCTAGCTTCTTTGTTGAAAATCAGCTGTTCATAGGTTTGTTGATTAATCTCAGAGTGTTCAATTCGATTCCATTGGTCTACCTGTCTATTTTTGTGCCAATACCAAGCTGTTTTCAGGACTATAGCTCTATAATAGAGCTTTATGTCAGGAATGGTGATGCCTGTAGATGTCACTTTGTTGAGAAGTGCTGTCTTGACTATCCTGTGTCTTTTGTTTTGCCATATAAAGTTGAGACTTGTTCTTTGAAGGTCTTTGAAGAATTGTCCTGGGACTTTGATGGGGATTGCATTGATTCTGTATATTGCTTTTGGCAGGATTAGCACTTTTACTACATTGATACCACCTATCCAAGAGTGTGTGAGATGTTTTCATTTTCTGGTGTCTTCTTTAATTTCTTTCTTTGAAGATTCAATGTTCTTGCAATACAGGTCTTTCAATGGTTTGGTTAGCATTACCCTAAGGTATTTTATCTTGTGTGTGGCTATTGTAAAATGTGGTTTCTCTTATTTATTTCTCAGCCCTCTTATCTTCTGTATACAGTAGGGGTACTGATTTTATTGAGTTGATAATGTATCCTGCCAATTACTGAAGGTGTTAATCTGCTGTAAGAGTTCCCTGGTAGAGTTCTTGGGTCTCTTATGTAAACTACCATGTTGTCTGCAAATAGTGAAAGTTTGATCTCTTCCTTTCCAATTTGTATCCCCTTGATCTCCTTTTGTTGTCATATTGCTCTAGCTAGAACATCGAGTACAATATTGAAGAGGTATGGGGATAGGGGACAGCCTTGTCTTGTTGAAGATTTTAGTGGAATCTCCTTGAGTTTATGTCCATTTAGTTTGATGATGGCTGTTGGTTTGCTGTATATAGCTTTTATTATGATTGGGTATGTTCCTGTTATCACTGATCTCTCCAAGACGTTTATCTCAAAGGGGTATTATATTTTGTCAATGGCTGTTTCAGCATCTAGTGAGGTGATCATGTGATTTTATTTTCCTCAGCTTGCTTATATGGTGGATTACATTGATAGATTTTCAAATGTTGAACCATCCCTGCATCTCTGTTATCAAGTCTACTGGGTCATGATTGATGAGATTTCTGATGTGTTCTTGGATCCGATTTGCCAGTATTTTGTTGACTATTTTTCCATCAATGTTCATGAGGGAAATTAGTCTGAAGTGCTCCTTCTTACTTGTATTTTTTCGTGGCTTGATTATCAATGTTATTGAAGCCTCATAAAAACAGTTTGGCAAAGACCCTTCTGCTGCTATTGCATGTAATAATTTGAGGGGAACTGATATAAGCTGTTCTTTAAATTTCTGGTAAAATTCTGCACTGAAGCAATCTGGCCCTGGGCTTTTTTGTTTTGTGATAATTTTGATGACTGCTTCTATTTCTTTAGGTGTTACAGTTCTATTTACATTGCTTACCTGTTCTTGATTTAGTTTTGGCAGATAATATCTATCCGGGAAGTCATCAATTTCCTTTAAGTTTTTGAATTTTGTGGAATACAATTTTTCTATTTTTAAGACTATTTTATTACTTTAATTTTAAATAGCTTTCTTCACATTTTGATCCTTGTTGCTTCTCTCTCTCCCCTCTTCCTTCACCTCCTACCATATCCCACAGCCTCCCACCGTATCTCCACTTCCTTCCACATAGGGGATATCCAGAGTCTGTAACTTCCATCAGCGCAGGGTCCAGGCACTCCCCTAAATGTCCAGGCTGAGAGAGAAGTCCTCTTTGTGTTATGGACACACGAAGTCCATTTGTATACCAGGCATAAACACTGATCTACTGCCCAGGGCTCCATAGCTTGCCCAGGCCTCTTCACTGACTCTCATACTCAGGGGGTCTGGGTCATTCCCATGCTGGCTTCCCACCTGTCAGTCTGGGGTCCGAGTGCTCCCCCTTGTTCAGATCAGCTGTATCAGCTGGTATTGCAAGCCCACTCTGCTGATACGCTCATTGCTCCTCTCTATCTGTGTCATTGGCTTCCATGGGTTCAGTCCAGTGTTTAACTGTGGGTGTTTGCCTCTGCTTCCATCAGTAACTGGATGAAGGTTTTAGGATGGCATATAGGGTAAATGTCAAGTTCGTTATCAGGAATGGGCATTTAAGGTGGTCTTTCCACTATTGCTTTGTTTTCCATTTGGTGTCATCCATTTAGATCACTAGAGGTCTCACTGGTGCCAGATCTCTCTTCTGTCTTATGACTCCCTCTATTATGGTGTTTCTCATCCTGTTCTCCAACTATCCTACCCACCACTCAACCGTCCTTTTCCCCCATCACCTACTCTCTCTTTCTCTTCCCAGCTCCCACTCCCCCACATCTCTCACCGAGTTCCCAAACATTTCAGGTGATCTTGCCTCATTCCTCTTCTCTGGAGTACCATGCATATTTCTCTTAGGTTCTCTCCTGATTCCCAGTCTCTCTTTCAGTGGAAAATCAGACTGTCACTATGCTGATCATTGTCTAACATCCATATATGAGTGAGAACATACCATGTTATTCTTTTTGTGACTAGTAACCTCAGGATGATTTCTTCTACTGCCATCCACTTATCTGCGAATTTCAAGATTCCATTGTTTATTTTGCTGAATAGTACTCCAATGTGTAAATGTACCACATTTTCTCTATCCACTCTTCAGTAGAGGGGCATCTAGGTTGCTTCGATGATCTGTCTGTTACAAATAATTATTCTATGAACATAGGGTGTCAGATGTCCTTGTTGTATGAATTTGCATCTTTTGGATATTTGCCTAAGAGTGGAATTTCTGGGTCTGGTACTTTGATTCCCATTTTCCATATGTATCTTCATACTGATTTCAAACGTGGATCTATGAGTTGGTACTCCCACAAGAAATGAAGGAGTGTTCCCCTTTCTCCACATCCTCAAGAGCATAAATTGTTTTCTTTTCTTTCTTGTTTTTAGCTATTCTGATGGGAGTAAGATTATATCTATGATATCTCAGAATTGATTTGATTAGCATTTCCCTGATGGCTAAGGAAGTTGAACAATTTCTCAGGTGTCTCTCAGTAATTTTATATTCCCATATTGAGAATTCTCTATTTATTTAGTTTTGGAGACTTGTTTCTTGAGTACTTTGTAAGTTTTTTATTTCATCCCTCTGTCATATGTGGGGTTAGTGAACATCCTTTCCCATTCTGTGGACTGTCTTTTTGTCTTGTTGGCTATATCCTTTGGCTTACAGAAGATTCTTAGTTTCAGAGGGTCCCTTTTGTTCATTGTTGATCTCGCCGTCTTCACTACTGGTGTTATGTTCTGGAAGGAGTCTCCTGTACCAATTCATTGAAGAGTATCTCCCACTTTCTCTTCTAAGAGTTTCAGTGTGTTTGGATTTATGTTGAGGTCTTTGTTCCATTTGGAGTTAAGTTTTGTGCAAGACAATGGTCATGGTTCTACTTGCAGTCTTCTTCATTCCAATTTCCAGTTATGCCAGCACCATTTGTTGAAGATGCTTTCTTTTTTTCCATTACATAATTTTGGCTTCTTTGTCAAAAATCAAGTGATCATAGGTGTGTGTGTTAAAATCAGGGTCTTCACTTCGGTTCCATTGGCCTGCTTATTTTTGTGAAAATTCCAAGCTGTATTCAGAACTATAGATCTGTAGTAGAGCTTGAAGTCAGGTGTGGTAATGCCTCCTGAAGTTCCTTTATTATATAGGGTTGTTTTGGCTATCCTGGGTCTTTTGTTTTTCCATATAAAGTTGATTATTGTTCTTTCAAGGTCTCTGAAGAATTGGCAAAGAATTTTGATAGGCATTTCATTGAATCTGTAGACTGCTTTTGACAAGATTGCCAGTTTTATTATGTTGATCCTACCAATCCAAGAGCATGGGAGAGCTTTCCATTTTCTGGTATCCTCTTTGATTTCTTTCTTTAGTGACTCAAAGTTCTTGATATACATGTCTTTCACTTCTTTGGTTAATGTTATCCCTGGGTACTTTATGCTGTTTATGGGTGTTGTAAAGTGTGATTATTCTCTGATTTCTTTCTCAGCCACTTTACCATCTGTATATAATATGGCCACCTATTTTTTGAGTTAACCTTGTTTCCTGACACTTTGATGAAGGTGTTTATCATCTCTAGTAGTTTCTCTGGTCACTTGTGTAAACTATCATATCATCTGCAATAGTGAAAGCTTGACTTATTCTTTTCCTATTTGTATCCCCTTGATCTCGCTTTTTGTCTTATTGCTCTAGCTAGAACTTCAAGTACAGTATTGAAGAAATTTGGAGAGAGTGGAACCGACTCTTCATTGTATTGATTTTTTGTATTGTTTCCCTAGTCTCTGTTGTTTTGATGTCAGCCCTCAATTTGATTATTTCCTGGTGTCTACTCCATCTGGGTGAATTTGCTTCTTTGTGTTCTAGAGCTTTCAGTTGTGCTGTTAATTCTCTAGTGTAACTATCATCCAGTTTCTTAATGTGGGCACTTAGTGCTATGAACTTCCCTCGTACCACTGCTATCAAAGTGTCCCATAAGTTTGGGTATGTTGCATCATCATTCTCATTGAATACTAGGAAGTCTTTCTTTTTTATTTCTTCATTGACCCAGGAATGGTGTGATTATGAATTATTCAACTTCCATGATTTTGTAGGGTTTCTGCAAATTGTGTTGTTGAATTCTAATTTTAACTCATGGTGGTCTCATAAGTTGCATGAGTTATTCTAATTTTTGCTACCTGTTGAGATTTGATATGTTTCCATGTATGTAGTTGATTTTTGAAAAGGTTCCATGTGGAACTGAGAAGAAGGTATATTATTTTCTTATTGGGTGGAATATTCTATATATGTCGGTTAATCCCAATTGGGTCATGACTTGTATTAGCTCATTTGCTTCTTTGTTAATTTTCTGTGGGATAGTCCTGTCAATGTTGAGAGTGCGGTCTTGAAGTCTCCCACTATAAGTATGTGGAGCTATATATGTGATTAGAGTTTTAGTAATGTTTCTTTTATGAATGTGGGTGCCATTGTATTTGGTGCATTGATGTTCAAAATTGAAACTCCATCTTGAGGTCGTGTGATGAGTATGAATTGCCCTCCTTCATCTCTTTTGATTGATTTCATTTTGAAATGTAATTTATCAGGTATCAGGATTGCTATCCCCATTTGTTTCTTGGGTCCATTTGATTGGAAAACCTTTTCCCAACAATTAACTGTGAGGTAATATCTGTCTTTGAGGCTGAGGTGTGTTTCTTGCATCCATCAAAAGGATGGGTACTGTCTTTGAATCCAGTTTGTTTTCTGTGTCTCTTTATGGGCAGGTTAAAACCATTAATATTGAGGGATATTAATGATCATTAAAGGCTCATTCTTGTTTCTTTTGGAATAGTACATGCTTGTGGAATTATATGTGGATTTTCACCTCTTTTCTTTTGGCTGTTTTTAAGGTAGAATTGTCTATTGCCTGTGTTTTTCTAGTTGTAGTTAACTCCCTTGGGTTGGTGTTTTCCTTCCAGAACTTATTGTAGGGCTGGGTTAGTGGATATGTATTATTTAAATGTGGTTTTGTCATGGAATATCTTGTTTTCCCCGTCTATATTGATTGAAAGCTTAGCTGGTATAGCAGTCTTGGCTGGCATGTGTGGTCTCTCCGTGTTGCTAAAACATCTGTCCAGGACCTTCTGCCTTTCAGAGTTTCCATGGAGAAGTCAGGTGTGATTCTGATAGGTTTTGCCTTTATATGTTATTTGGCCTTTGTCCTTTGCTGCTCTTAATATTCTTTCTTTATTCTTTATGTTCAGTGTTTTTACTATTATATGGCAAGGGGATTTCCTTTCATCTTTTTATTCTGTTGGTTATACTTGCACCTTTAGTACCTGATCATTTCCCCATTTCCAGCATTCCTTCAGACTGTATTTGTTTTTATTCTGTATTTCAGCTGTCAACTCTTGTAGTCTTTGAATTGTTTTTTCTAATATTTGTTTTGTCTTTTCCTCCTTTTTTGCATTTGTTGTTTTTCTTCCATTTCTTGCATTTTCTGCATTTTTGGAAGGTTTTTTTCATCCATTTCTTGCAGTTCTTTTATTTTTGGTTTGTATTTTCTTCCTTGTATTTAAGGGATATTCTCATATCTTCTTTGAGGGCCTGTATCACTTTCATGAAGTTGATTTAAGGTATTCCTTATCGACTACTTCTGCAATGGTCTGTTCAGGTCTTGTAGGTATAGATTCTACAGTTTCTGGTGGTGTCATATTGGCTTTTCTGTTGGTGATGTGTTTTTGTTTTTGCTCCTCCCCATAATTTCTTTCTGTGGGTGAGGAAGGAGTCTCTTCTTCCACTGGTGGGTATGTCTCCCCTTTCCTGTGGGTGGGAACAGGTCCAATATCATGGTTTCTTTCATCTTGCATGGCTGGAGGCCATCCTAGTATCAGGACCTTATCAAGCCTGTCCCATGGCTTGAGACTGGGGCTTGGAAACTGCCAGTCTCTGGTCAGCCTAAATCCCATTGGTGTGGGATCCGGATCAGTTGTGTGCAGTCTTCAGGTCTCCGGTGGTACTGCTCAGGGCACCAGAAGATAGGATTTCCTCACCTCACCTGTTGCATGGGTGGAGACTGGGACTTGGAAACAGGCAGTCTCTGGGCGGGCTGAATCCTGTCGGACTGGGATCCATGTCTTCTGTGAGCATTCTTCAAGTCTCCAGTGGTGCTTAAGAAGTGTATTTTCATAGAGAGAACATTAGCAATAGAAATTTCCATGATGTAATGGAAGATTTTTTAACCCATGAAATAAGAAGCTTCCTTTAACAAGTTCCATTGGCTTTGTGGCTTATCTAGCAATCATACATATAACATGAAGTAATTCAATCATGAAAATTTTGATGGAATTTCCCTCCAATATGCCTGAAACCCCCTCAACATTTGTAAGGGTCGAAATTTAGAAAGTCTTTCATTCATTGTTTTACATTCTGCATTTATGATACTCTCTGATCACAAGTAGAATAATAGGTAGAACAACAACAACTTATATTTTAAGGTAGCATTTTATTAAAAAATGCAAGGAAATCTTGATGTGGGCAGCAATACATCTACATATCAAAAGATTCAGAAGGTATTCCAATGTCATGCTTGTATATTGTACATGTAGAATACCATATCTACTATTAAAGCTTTCCCAATTTAATGAACGAAAACTGTGGTATCTTGTAGAAGCCACATACAAACACAAACCAAAAAGGATTTCGAGTTAACACAGTTTATATTACATTGATCAGAACAGATAAATTACCATTCTCTGGGTATTTATATATGTATTTTAGTGAGAACATGTAAGACTATTGTCTCAAAATATAGAGATAAGCAATTTCTTCAGAGAGTTGACATGAATAAAAATCTGTTGAGAACTCCAAGTTTGCCAACATGAATCAAGGACATTGTCACAAATATAGTGGCTTCATAGACTGAGGTTTATAAAGACAGAATGAATATCCTGTCCTGCCACAGTTAGGGTGGCTTTTTATCATGGGATTTCACCAAAGATCTCAAAAGCAATCAAGATGCCTCTGTAGGCTCATTTGTTATGGAAGGGAAAATCTTCTTGTGATATATAAAGTATATCACAAGCATATCTACTATGGATAAGGAAAAAACATCACTTCTTGGTGCTTTTACAATGGATTAAATGTGAGCATGGGTGTCAGTTTTGTAGTCTACACTCATGCTTATAAGTGTCTGTTGGCCAAAGCATATGTCACTGTACAAACTTTGTGAAATTTTCGAAACAAATATAATAAGTCCATTAAGTCACGTGAAACTGAAATATGTTCGTTATCATTGAATATTTTACTCTACCTAAGGTAATATCTACTGTACAACCTTAGAGCTGAACATGAATTGAAGGTGAGTATCCTGACATTAAAGTACATGGTGGTTTAAAGTATATATACCACAGTGAATAGTGTAGTTTCCATGTTGTTATAAAGAACTCTAAAATTGTTTACTTAGAAAATCAGAAAGTACAGGCTCACAGTTCCTTTGGTGCACACAATTCAGCAGTAAAGCAAATGTTATCAAGCCAGGAGTCTATGTGACTCAATGTATAACTCTGTGTCCCCTTCATACATCCTCAGCAGAGGACAAAGAGAGCCCAACTACTCAGAATCACATAGAGTGTCCCTGGATGATTCTGGCCTCTGTAAATCCTCTCCTACTTGGGGTCTTAACTTGTCTGGATTATTCTGGCCACTTCTCTTGAAGTTGTGGCCACATCCTTCTTTTATGAACTTTGGGTTTTTTATAATTTTAATTATTTGATTATAATATTCCCTCTGAGTGTGGACAAAAATTCCCCATTTAGGCCTAAATTTGCTTCTATTTTTGCAAAATTTTATCAGTATGACAGCCTTATCTGAACCTAAAATATCCAACAACTAATGTACCAAAATATATGGGTGAAATACAAGAAGGCCACAAACCTACACAGAAAAGCATAAAACTAAAGGTATTCTCCATTTGAGAAATAAACCACACAGTATAGTGTGTGTGTGTTGTGTGTGTGTGTCCACCAAGAAACTGGAATGTTACAGTGATGCATTTACTTCCATGTGCTCTGTACTGAAGACACAGAACATACCTTTGAGACAGCAGAAGTAAAAATAGAAATTTGTAGTCTCTGGCTAAGTCTAGGAGGATATATTTTGAGGTTATGAGTGGGTGTTGTTCGTTGAGAAATGAATGATGTATTAGATTGTGACAGAGAGATACATCATAATTGTTTCCTGACACCTGTGGCAGAAATCTCTGCCCATATCATGTACCCAAGAAACAGAAAGCAACTGAGAAGCAGGATTGTACATGTGAGGTTTACTATTCAAAGGTATGTGTAATTGTAAAACATTTGATGTCAGCATATAATGGAGGTCAGTCTCCAAATGAGCCTATTGTAAAATAGTCTTTGTCATTTCCAAGCAACTGGAACTGGTAAACCACAGAAGAGTACCCAATCTAATAATAATCTGTGAAGTACTTGCTCCAAATTTTTGTTGGTACATTTTCTCTTCTGCAAGAAGTAAATCTCTTTTGATTGATTTTATTTTGAAGTCTAATTTGTTAGATATTAGGATTGCTAACTCTGCTTGTTTCCTCTGTCCGTTTGATTGGAAAATCTTTTGCTAACCCTTAACTCTGTGGTAAAGGCTGTCTTTCAGTCTGAGGTGTGTTTCTTGTATGCAGCAGAAGAATGGGTTCTGTTTGCAATCCATTCTCTTACCCTGTTTCCTTGTATGGGTGTGTTAATTAAATTAATATGTAGGGATAATAATGACCATTTATTGTTCATTCTTGTTTGTTTTGGATTGTTGACGGTGGTGAAATAATTTGTGAATATCCACCCCTTTTTTATTCTGGCTGTTGGTAAGGTGAGATTATCTATAGCCTAGGGATCTTAGACAAAGAAGCTAAAAATATAAAATGGAAAATTAAAGGATCTTCAACAAATGGTGCTGGCATTACTGGATGCTGGCATGTAGAAGAATGCACATAGTCACAGTTTTATCACCACAAACACTAGTTAAGTCCAAATAGATGAAAGACCTCAACATAAATCTAGCCATACTGAACCTCTTAGAAGAAAAATTGTTAGGTACCTTTGAATGAATATGTACAGGAGATTGCTTGTTGAACATAACAACCGTAAGACACACTCTGAGGTCACCAATTAATTCTTGAAACCTCCTTTAATCAAGGAGCTTCTGTAAGGCAGAAGACACTGACAACAAGACAAAAAGGCAGCCCACCGAAGGGGAAAACATATTCACTAACCCCAAATTTGAAAGAGGGTCGATATCTAAAATTTACAAAGAACTCAAGAAGCAACTATCCAAATCAACAAAGAATCAGATTAAAATTGTGTTACAGAACCAAATAGAGAATTCTCAATAGAGGTGTCTAAAATGGCTGAAAGGCACTTAAGAAGTGCTCAATATCCCTAGTCATTAGGGAAATGTAAATCAAATATCTCTGTAATACCATCTTAATCTTGTCAGGATGGCTAAAATCAAAATCACCAATGACAGTTTTTGCTGGAGGAGATGTGGAGAAAGGGGAACATTCCTCCACTGTTAGTGGGAGTACCAACTTTTACAGCTACTTTGGATATCAGAATGTAGATTCCTCATGAAATGGAATCTACCAAAACAACCAGCAATTCCACTTGGTTCCAGTATTTTCATAGCAAGATTACTTGGAATATCCAGAATTTGGAAGCAACCTAGATGTCCTTCAACTTAGGAAAGAAAATGTGGTGCATAACAAAACAATGGAAACTTGAAATTTTCAGACAAATGAATGACACTAGATTAAACGCTCCTGACTGGAGGTATCACAGTCACAAAAAGACAAACATTGTATATACTCAATCATATGTGGATCTTAGGCATAGATCATTGGAGTGCTAGGCTTCAGGCCCAGGGCCAGAAAGTCTGAGGAACAGAACTTTCAACCAACGACTGATGGAAGAGGAGGAAAACACCCATAGCAATACACTGATCCGAACTCAAGGAGCCCAGTGAAAAACAGGGAGGACTGATAAGCTTAGGGGTCAAGACTGTGCTTGTTTAACCCACAGAAACGGCTGACCTGAACAAGGGGGACATCTTGAACCACAGACTGTTAGCTTAGAACCCAGCATGGGACTAATCAAGTCCCCCTGAATGTAGGTTGTCAGTGAGGAGGCCTAGGCAATCAATGGGAACTTGGGTAGTAGATAAGTATTTATCCTTGGCATACAAATGGACTTTTAGTGCCCATCCAAAAACAAGCGATGCTCTCTCAAAGCCTCGAAAATTGGGGAGGGCCTAGGCCCTGCTATGGATGAAATGACACACTATGGACATGCCCCAGAGAGTGCATCTACCTCCCTGGATAAATAATTGGGGATTGGGAAAGGGGACATGAGGAGGTTAACGGGAGTAGGAGTGTGTGGGAGGAGAGGAGGGAGAGGGACAGGACTCTGTGAGTTACATGTGAACCAACCTTGATTCTAATTTATATTTCAAAATAAAAATGATGTAAAAATCAGTAAAATTCCATTGAGAATTCTCTATTTAGTTCTGTATCACATTTTGAAATTGAATTGTCTGGTGCTTTGGTGACAAGTTTCTTCATTACTATGTATATATTGTTATCTGTGGGATTTGTGAGCATCCCTTTGCATTTAATGGGCTGTCATTTAGTTTTCTTGAGTGTGTCCTTTGCCATGTAGAAAATTCTAAGTTTCCGGTGGCTCTCTTTATTAATTGTTGATCTCATCACCTGTGCTACTGATGTTATATTGAGGAAGGGGTCTGCTGTGACAATTCTTTCATGATTATCTTCGGCTTTCTCTTCTAAGAGGTACTTTCAGTTTGGCTGGATTTTGTTTAGGTCTTTTTTTCAATGGAACTTAAATTTTTTCAAAAGGAAAATCTAAAATGTCTAACAGACTCTTAAGAAATTGCTCAACATACATAGTCATCAGGAAAATGAAAATCAAAATAACTCTGGCATAGAATCTCACACCAGTCAGAATGACAAAAACAGCAATGGCTGTTGAAGCCAGAGATGATGTGGAGAAAAGGGAACACTCCTCCATTACTTGTGGGAGTGCACATTTCTTCAACGACATTCACAGTTATTATGGCACTTTGTCAGTCTACCCCTAGATCCAGGAATTCAACTCTTAGGAATATTAGCAAAGTATGTAAATTTGATGAAAGTGATCAACTATATTCATAGCAGCACTATTTGTAATAGCAAGAATCTGGAAAGTACTTAGATTCCCCTTAATGAATGAGTGGATTAATAAAATATGATACAATTAAACAATTGAGTAATAATCAGTGAAACCAAAACAATGAAATCTTGAAATTGGCAAGCAAACAGATGGAATTAGAAGATAACTTCCAGGTTGAGGTAACCCAGAAACAGAAGTCAAACATGGTATATACTCACTAATATGGATATCAGACATATAGCAAATGATAACCAGCCTAAAATCTCCCCTGTACAGAAGGTAGGAAAAAGTGCCCCACAGAAGGGGAAAGGGATAAGATATCCTGATCACTTTCGAGCAAGCAATGGGAAGGAGAAAAAAATAGGAAAATGAGGAATGGAGAAGAGAATTAGGGTGAAGAACATGAAGGATCAGAAGATTGAGTAGGGGGTAGAATAGAGAAAAGCATCAAAAGAGACACCTTAATAGAGGGATCCATTGTAGGTTGAATGAGATGTATGGCACTAGGGAAATGTCTAGATATTGACAAAGATGAACCCATCTAAGAATCACAGCAACAGTGGAGAGGCAAATTTAAATACTCTTTACCTACAATGATATTGATGATTACCTTAAATGCCATCATAGAGCCTTCATCTAGTAGCTGATAGAAGCAGAAGCAGATATCCACAGTTAAGCACTAAGTAATGCTGAAATTCCCATTGTAGAGATCTAGGAGTGATGAGCCAAATGTTCAATATCAGGCTGGGAAAACCCACAGGCTGGTATGAACAAGTGGGAGCTCATGGCCCCAGATTTGCAACTGGGGAATGAGCATAACCCAACCAGGTCTCTTGAATGTGGGTAACAATTAGCAGGCCTGGGAGGTCCATGGATCTTCTGACAGTGAAGCCAGCATTTATCACTAGAGCACGAATTGACTTTGGGATCCCTTTCCACATGAAGTGATGCACTCTTAGCTTAGACACATATTCCAATTATGAGTCAGACTTGATAAACCTCCAGGGATGATGGCCTTATCAACTCTGTGGAGTTGATGGTGATGGGGTTAGGTGATCAATGAGGGGCATAGGAGGATGGGAGGGAGAGGTAACTTGGACAGATATGCAGTATAACTTTTCCTGTAGTTTCAATAAAAATAATCTTTGAAAAACTATGTACATCTCTTGTTTATGATACTTATGGCCACAACATCATCCATTAAAGTGTAATTTTCCCATTTCTCCAGTGTTCAGTATTATTTTAAGCTATTGTCTTTAGTTTGACAAGAATAAGGATGATGTTGGATGTGATTTTTCTCTAAATTGTCAGTTGCTCAGCATAGTATTTATGAAGAAAATTAAAAGCATCAAAGCAGAATGTCAAAACCACCTGGGAAAATTGGATACATTACAATACAATGCAATAGTCTTCACCATTAGGAATAATGCAGGCTTTAAATGAGTCCACAAGTTCCAAAATAAACATGTTGTATTAGGAAAGCATTTACACAAGAAGTAGTAAATAACTGTCATGGTCTTCCTGCTCTACAATATGCAGTCTCTGCTTTTCTGAATCTCTCATCACAACACAAGATAGTGAAACAACACCTGATTTTACATATATAGAATCACATATACACCCCTAGGATGTGACCACCACCACATTGTCACTAGCAAAGCAATGGGCAACTACATTTCCCTGGTTTGTCTAAATAAGTGAATATCAAGTATAGGCCAGGAGAAAGTTAAAAGTTTGTAAAAATTTAGACCTACAAAAGGACAGAACAGCATTAAGCAATATAAACACACTAAGCATCCAGTCCCAGGTTAATGACATATTACAGAGTTACCTTAGCACCTATCCTATTCTGGAAAGAGTAATTATTGTACCTAATATGCTTTAGGTAAGGTAAGAGAAGATATTAGCTCCAACTACGTAGTCTTCAACCTGATAAATGACCTGAGAAGGAAAATAGCATTACAAGGATAAACCAGAAGTGAAACAAGGTAACTTCCTAAAAGTGCAAGGAATGACAGAACAAGCAGACTACCTGTGCAGACATCCAAGATTTACAATGATTTTGTGACAACCAACTTTGCCTAAGACATAGAGTATCTGAGAGACTGTCTCAGAAGCAAGAAAATTTGAAAGAATGCCCTACCACTAATTGGCAAGTGTCAGCAGTCTCTTTAGGTTTACTTCCCATTAGCTTAGTTAGAACAGCATGTATATTGTCAGCAGTTGAGACAGACTCATTTCTTTGCCTAAAAGGCTATTAATGCCATGAAAAGCAAAATCCAAGTGGAGTGACATCAGAACACATCATACTCTCTGGAAGAGTTTGGTGAAGTCTGAAGTAATTTTGTATTTTGTCAACAGAGGTATAAATTATTAAATCATTTAAATGTCATATTCTATTGTTTTGTAGTATTTGAGGATCACACATCTATGTTGGGTGCACCACTGAGTACATAGAGACCATAAATAACTAAAATCATTAGGTACAAGAAGCATTGGTAATTGTAATCTTTAGTAATTAGAAGCATCTATTCCTCACTGACCCAAGGTTCCCACATACAATTTTTAAACATATATATGTAAATCTTTGATCAGAGTAGAACTGAAATATCTTTACCAGAGATAGTACTTCATAGTTCAAAATATGTAAATTTTAATAAATTGTATCAATATGCAAAATATTATGCCGATATGTAGACATCATATTGAATCAAGTAGAATCAATATTGTGGGGCACCCTCTTCTTTCTAGAGACATTAGATACTGCTCTCAAGACATTTTATTTTTCATTTTTGAAGATTCAAACATTAATATCAAAATGGAAAGTTTAAATCATATAGGTTTCCATATAGAGAAAGATAACAATACTGATGAAAATATTATGAGAAATTTTAGAATTTTTCCAGAGATAAGACTTTTGATAAAATTAACCTTAGATTTAGTTTTCTGTTGCACACCAGTTGACTCCTCTGATATGAGACAGAAAATTTGATTTTCTTAACAGCATGCTTGAATATAGAGGACCACCATGAATAGGGAATACTATTAGACTTGGAAGAAAAGTGGGATAGGTGCTTAGGTAGTGCAGTTTTTCCCTGTATTAAATGTCAGTAGCATAAGTCAGATTCTTCTTTCTTTGGTAATTCTTTTTGGATACCTGGCAGGACATTGTAGGCATTTACATGGTTGGTGTCTTTTCTCTTCTTGCAGGTGGCTATTTTCTGTTTTCCTACAAAGAAAAGAACCGTCCAAACACTCTGTTTCCTTTCAACTTGTGGGATTTACATTGGTGGATGACCTATTATTGTTCACATGAAATGGTTTCTTCTGTTCTGATCGACTTGTGGTTATCTTTGGTGGTATCCATAGCTTTTCTTCTACTGACCATAGAAACATGAAACACCAACCAAATGTAGCAAATACCCTGAATTTATTCTGCGTCAATATATTCTTGAATTGGATAGGCTGATTTAGCTCAGAAGGATAATTTTCCAATGATTTCCCACAGCTGATGCTTCTTTCTCATTAAGAAAATTCAATGTCAGAAAAGCATTAAGCATTCCCAATTTTTCTTTTTAGTTTGGAACATTTCAAATTTTTATTGTAGAAACTCTCTTATTAACATATCCATCACCCCATTACTTCACCCTCCCATTCTCCCTTGGTTCCTACTGAACCCCAAGCAAGCCCCCACCCACTTCCCTGGGAGAGAGAGGCCCTCCCCGGATGATCATCCAAGTCCATCACATCATTTGGGGGAATGCCCAGGCCACCGTTTGTGTATCTGGCCTGCAATACTATCCTTCCACAGGATATGGGCTCCCAAAGTCCATTATTGTTTTAGGAATAAACACTGGCTTCACTGTTAGAACTTCCTTAGACTGCCTTGGCCTCCTGATGGCAGATATTTTCAGAGGGCATGCTTAGGTCATGTACTGGTCACCCCCCTTCACTTTTTGACTAGGGTCTCTGGGATCTCATAAGGTCAAGTTAACTGTAGTATCTTCAGCACCATCTTGGCTCATTTGCTTATCTCTTCTCCCTCTCTGCAACTGGATTCCAGCAGTATGGTTCAGAGTGTAGTCTGGTAATCGTTTGCTCTATGCCTAAAAATCACATATGAATAAGTACATACCATGATATTCCTTTTGTCACTGGGTTACCTCACTCAGGATGGATTCTTCTGTTTCTGCTTAGATCAGAAGCAGGGTCAAGACTCTAGGAATGCTATCCCAGGTAGACATGAATATCATTATAGATAAAGGGCATCAGAGGCAGTTTCTCCACTATTGCTTAGATTCTTATTTGTGGTTATCCCTGTGGATCATCTACCATTTTCTCTTTGCCATCCCTCTCACAAGTAATGTGTTGGCTCCCCTTATGAAGACATCTAGTTGCTTGTCCTCCTCTAAACAGCCACTGTCACCATTCTCCTCTTCTCCCCCATTCTCCCTGTCTCATCTTTCCATCTCTGTCCTCTCCCCCCATGCTCCCATGTTGCTCAGAGGTTCCTGTTAGCCTCCACTTTTTCTAGAAACCATACATTCTTTTTGGGGTCCTCTTTGTTTCCTAGCTCCTCTGGTAGTGTAGACTTTAGTCTGGTAATCCTTTGCTTTGTGCCTAAAAATCACATATGAATAAGTACATACTGTGATATTCTTTTCGTCACTAGGTTACCTCACTCAGGATGGTTTCTTCTAGTTCAATTCATTTGCCACATATTCTTTATCCACTCTTCGGCTGAAGGACATGTAGGTTGCTTCCATGTTCTGGCTATTACAAAAAAAAGTTACTTTGTTGATATGTGAACATATATCCATGTTGTTTGAGTGTGCATTCTTTGGATGTATAACCAGGAGAAGAACTGCTGTATCTTGCGGTAGCCTCATTCCAATTTTCTTGAGAAACTGTCATACTGCTTTATTAGTGGATACACAAATTTGTACTTCCAATAGCAATAGAGAAGTCTTCCTCTTTCTCCACATCCTCTCCAGCACAGACTATAATTGGTGTCTTTTATTTTAGCCATTCTGGCTGGTATAAAACTGAATGTTAGAGTTGTTGATTTGCATTTCCCTGATGGCTAATGATGTTGAGAACTTTCTTAAGTGTCTGTCAGCCATTTTACATTCCTCCATTGAGAACTTCCAAGTTAGTTATGTTCCTTAATTTTTAAGTGGATTGGTTGGTTTTTGTGCCTGTCTTCATGAGTTGATAGTATATTTTGGAAATGATTCCTGTGTCAGATGTTGGGTTGATAAAGATCTTTTCCCATAGGCCTATGTAATCTATTGAGCCTTGGGCAGTAGATCAGTACCCATCCCGAGTATACACACGGAATTTGGACTCCCATCCAACAATGCGAGGTGCATTCTCACCCTGAACACTTGGGGAAGGGTCTAGGCCCTGCCCTATATGAAATGATAGACTATTGACACCCCCATGGAGGGCCTCACCCTTCCTGGGGAAATGAGCGGATACTGGTTGGGTTAGGGGGAAGGGAGGGAAAGGGAGTGGGACCTGGAACTGACTTGTGAAGCAACCTTGTTTCCTATCAAAACTTAAACTGAAAAATAAAAAAAGAATTTGTTGACTGCTTCTTTTTCATTAGGGGTTATCAGATAATTTACCTTGCCTATCTGCTCTTGATTTAATTTTGGTAAGTGACATCTACTAAGAAAATTGTATACATTCTTTACATTTCTGAATTTTGTCTAGTACAGGTTTTCAAAGTATGACCTGATGATTCTGTGGATTCTCTTAATGCCCATTGTCATGACTACTTTTTCATTTCTAATTTTGTTAACCAGCATTCTCTCTATCCACCTTTTGTTTAGCTAGTATAATGATTTCTATATCTTGTTTTACTTTAAAAATTAAACTTTGTTTCACTGATATTTTGTCATGTTTTCCTAGTTTCTACCTTATTGATTACAAACCTCAATATGATTATTTTCTGGCGTCTTCTCCTCTGGGGTGAATTTGCTTCTTTTTTTCTATGATTTTAAATTTTGCTGTTCATTCTCTAGTGTGACTATTCTCCAGTTTCTTCACTTGGGCACTTGTTATGAACTTTCCACTTAACCCTGCTTTCAAAGTGTCCCATACTTTTGGATATGCTGTGTCTTCATTCTCACTATATTATAGGAAGTGTTTAATTTCAATTTTTATTTCTTCCTTGACTCATGTATGGTGCAATTAACCATTGTTCAGTTTCCATGAGTTTGTATGGTTTCTGCCATTTGTGTTGGTGTTGAATTGTAACTTTAATGCATGGTGGTCTGGTACAGATACAGCAGATTTTCCAGGCATTGGTGGTGCATGCCTTTAATCCTAGGACTCAGGAGGCAGAGGCTGGCAGTTCTTTGTGAGTTCAAGGCCTGCCTGGCATACAGAGCAAGTTCCAGGACAGCCTCCAAAACAAAACAGAGAAACACTTGTCTCGAAAAAGAAAAAAATGCAGCTGGTTATTCCAATTTTTTGCATATCTGTAGTTTTGCTATGTTACCAAATATGTGGTCGACTTTAGAGAATGTTCCATATGGAGCTTAGAAGAAGGTATATTCTTTTATGTTTGGATGGAATGTTCTATACATGAATTTTAATTTCAGTTGGTTATAATCTCTGTTGTTTTTTTGTTACTTTGTTAAGTTTCTGTCTGTTGTTCCTGTATAGTGATGAGAGTGGATTGTTGAAGTCTCCTACTATAATGGTGTGAAGTTTTATATGTGATTTTAACTTTAGTAATGTTTCATTACATATGTGGGTGCCTTTGTATTTAAGGTATAGATGTTCATAATTGAGACTTCTTCCTGATAAAGTTTTACTCTGATGAATATAAAATTACCTTCTTCATCTCTTTTGATCAATTTTAATTTGAAGTTTAATTTTTTCAATTCTAGTGATAGATAAACTATCTTGTTTTAGGTGCCCATTTTATCAGTATATATTTTGCCAACCCTTTTTTTGAGGTGATGTCTCTCTTTGTCATTGAGATGTGTTTCTGATATGCAGCAGAAAGATGGATTCTGTCTTTGTATGGATTCTGATGGCCTTTGTCTTTTATATGTAAGTTAAATCCACTAACATTCAGGGATATCAATGACCATTGTTTGTTGATTATTGCTTTCTTTTAATTTGTGGTTGGTAGTGTTATTTTGTGTAAATTTCCCAACTTTTTTTTCTTTTTTTGTTTTGTAAACTGGGATTATCTATTGCTATGTATTTTGAGGTAGTTATCTTTTTTGGGTGGGAATTTTCTGACAATTTGATTAATAACTCTGATTCCATTAATTTTCTTAATTCACATTTATACTTCTTAGGAAGGAGAATATTCATCAACAAAATCTTTGAACTGTTTTTCCACAGAGGACATTCTCTGTTAGTAGACACTCTTGACATGGAAAATATTGATAGGTGCAGGGCAAATTCAAGATTTTGGTCATGGCCTGATTAAGAGAATCATTGATTACATATGCTGTCATTAAAGAATGTACATAACAATTAATTTGGGAGGGTCAAATATCCAAAGATAGCACTGCATCTCAGCTGCTGTGTCTCTTGGTCACATGATGTTAGAAGTCAGAATTCCACCTGTGTGGTCTGTGGTCTGTCAACAATTATGATCTAACATTCTGACACATCCTGTTACACCTTTCACATTCTTAAACAACCTTACCCACTCATGGACATTATATTATCATTTATTTTCTCCTAAAAATGCAAGTGTCTTTTACATATATACTTATATTGCTTTTTGTTGGAAAGTGAAGGGTATTGGTTCCCAAACTTCATAAGGTTATGGCATATTTGTGATGATGTCACTCCAGTTGAACTTGACAAGAATAAAGTAGTCATCTGGAAGAATCCATTTCTCAGTACATTCTGAGATATGCTGTGGTAAAAGAGCAGCATCAACCATTGCTCTTACCTCCTAGGCTTGCAAAGATGTGCTTTCCTTCACAGGCAGTTGGCTTTTATGCAGGCTTCTACCAAGCTGGTTGGTCGGAAGACTCCTCCAAAAACTGCTTAGCTGAAGCTTTAAGAAACACACTTAACTACCTGAGATCTTTCCCTGCAGTCCCCCAGGGACTAGGGTAGACTACATATGGGCCTGACTTGTTTTTACTTATCTTTTAAAACCTACTATAATTTGAACTGAGAAGTAAATATAATGGCAAGATTTCTCCAATCGTGTAGACATATTAATTTTGATAAAAAGTAACAGTGTTGCAAGGCTTGAGCTCAGATCAGATATGCATGGCATGAATTAGATACCAGGTGGATATGAACAATCTGGCAAACTGAAATTAACGCCTTTTGGTGATCCTGCCCAACACTGTGTTTTGGGCTCTTACTACTTCGAGTTGACACAAACCTTCCTAGGTTTTAACTCCTCAACTCTTAATTCCTCTTATAACCAAAAAAATGTTTACACAGGAAGCAAATCCACACTGTATAGATCCTCTAATCTATGGAGTTGATCTCCCATGTGGGAGATTCTAAAGGATGTACAACCTTTAGTTGGAAGAAGGAAGAAATGATAGATTTGATTTGTGTCCTAGGAGACATTCCTGGATAGGGAAACCACTGCAGAATTAAGAGGAAAGCTGGTTAGTAAGGAGGCTATGTTTGGTCCACATGACATCAGCAGGCCCTTCCCTAAAATTCCATTGCGTCCTGGAGACCATGGAATCCTGTGAGGTCACTTATGTTTTAGCAACACCAACTGCATTTGGAGGGGAGACAGACAAGAGAAAGGCAGAAGATGGCTGATCTCCAGCACCAGTTTAAACTGTCAAAGAAAGTGTCCAAAAGGAAGTACAGCAAGTCCTTGGCTGAAGATGGGGTGCTAAAGAAGGTTTTGTTTATCTTGAACTTTGAATAATGGAGCACAGGAATTGCGGCTTCTGGGAAGAAATTGGAATGCACTGCCTTTCAGGACTTCCAGATTTGAAGGATTCCAGGCTAGTAATTTGTCACTCCCAGAATCCAGGAACTGGCAAGGTAAAGCTGTTCTCCTCGGAGCTCTTTGTTTTAAATCTTACAGCAAATTGTTGATTGATGGAGGACCAGCATCAAAATGAGGCCAAATGTAAATAGGGACTAGAAGAGTGTGTCAGCTCTAGGATTGTCATTACTGTACTTAAACAAGAGTGGATAACTTTAAGTACAGTGAACATTGTCTGTGCACCCTATGTTGTCAGTGACGTCAATTCGTGAGTCTGGTGATCATGTTCTGCACCTGTATGGATTCTCAAGCCATCTATAGTCATGTACTTGGAGTCATATGCCATGATTTTTTGGATTCTCCAGAAAGACTTGCCTGCCTGTACACTATGGTAATTGCTTTCTAGTTTCTAAACCCACAGACTTGTGAATTCTGAGGTAAGTTGAATGGAGAGTCTGCATTTGTGACTAAGCCAAGGAAGTTCCTTCTTTCTTTCCTGGAGGTGTGTAATGAGGGGCAACTGGAAAACAGGTGCCTGAGAAATGCAACTATCATCCAGGTTTGAGAACTGAGATCGCCTGCATGGACATCTCAAGTCTGGGTCAGAACCCACGGGTGTTTCATTGAGTCACAGGCAAGGAGCATTCTGGAACATTTTTAGGTGTCAGAATAATCTGTATATCCTCTTTATTTTGTCACAATGCAAGTTTACTTGTGTTCATCATCCTACAGTGTCTGCTGGAGAGCTATCACTAACCCCAACCCTCCTCAACAAAAGGAGATTGGAAAGGAAAGATTCTAAAAAGAAAGACTTGGCAAAGATGAGACTTTAAAACAGATACCTCAACTTATAACAGTTATTAAAATTGAATATTTAAATCTCCAGGCTTTCAACAAACATCAAGTTCAGGAAAGTGAGAGACTCTCCTCTGAGTTTCAGAGGACATATTGGATTAAAACTCTGGGCCTTTTTCTGACACCAAGATTATGGAAGAAAGGGGAGCCTGACAAATCACCCTCAGAGGCTGACCAGCAGGTATTTCTCCACTGACAGAGAGACTAGGAAACAGAAAAAAAACCTAAGAAAGATATGCATGGTACCCCAGAGAAGAGAAATGAGGCAAGATATTCTGAACAGGTTGGGAACACAGCGAGGGGTGGGGAGAAAGGGAGCTGGGAAGAAGAGAGGGGGAGAAGAGGAAGGTGGAGTCAGGGGTAGAATAAGCAGAAGATGGAATCATAGGTTAGAAGACAGATCTGGCACCAGTGAGACCTCTAGTGATCTAAAGGGATGTCAACAGCTAGCAAGCTAATCAATAGTGGAGAGACCACCTTGAATGTCCATGCCTGATAATGAACTTCATGTCTATAACCATTTTTGAGCCTTCATCCAATTACTAATTGAAGCAGAGGCAAACACCCACGGTTAAGCACTGAACTGAAACAATGGAATCCAGGGACAGAGAGAGAGGAGTGATGAGCAAATTGACAAAGACTGGGCTTGCAAAACCAGCATAGACAACTGATCTGAATAAGGGAGAACTCTTGGACATCAGACTGACAGCTGGAAGGCCAGCTTGGGACTGATCCTGACCCCCTGAGTGTGAGTGTGAGTGTCAGTGAGGAGGCTTGGGCAACCTATGGGGCCCTGGGCAGTGGCTCAGTGTTTATCCCTGTCACACAAACAGACTTTGTGTGTCCATAACAAAAAGAGGGATGCTCTCGCAGCCTGGACTCTTAGGAGAGTGCCTGGAACCTGCCCTGGGTGAAATGACAGACTCTAAATATCCCCTATGTGGAAGGAAGTGGCAATAGTGTGGGATGCTATGGGGTGGTTGGATGGTGTGGTACGAGGGGAGGGAGAGGGAACATGGATTGACATGTAGACAAGCTATTTAAAATTAAAATACTAAAATAAAAATCTGGGTACTTCAGCTTCTATGGCTGTATTGATAGAACAGTTATTAGAATTGTTAAAGGGACAAGGTACCAGCATTATGCAGAAGACAGGTAACATTCTGTTTTATCTTTGGGAAAACAAGTCTGTGATTTCTACACTCCAGAAGGCTTAATATTCATGATTGGAAACAAATTAAATATGACCTCCAAAAAGGCTATTCAGAACGAAATACCAGAATGTTTTCCTAATGCTGCCTTTCCCCATTGGAGATTAGTGAAAGATGTCCTATGGAGTGATAGTGCTAAGATGAAGAAACAAAAGTCTGATCTTGAAAAATTCCCAGGAAGAACAGTTAGTAAATTACTGCCCATGTTTAACTTTAAAGTGCACTACTAGTGTTAGGTTACCATTGTGCCATGATACATTACAAGGAGTGGATATGACTACATCTCCTGAGTGTAGCTAAGAACATCTCAAAAGGAGAGATGATGAGGGGCACACAGAACTTTTTACTAATCAAAAAGTTATTACCATTCAAGAAATTCTGTTACCCACATGTCAGAAAATTGGAAAGGACTGTGTCATTTTTAGCTGGGGATATTGTGACTAATTCTCCACCCACATGACCTAATCTGAACACATGGAAGTCAGAGTTACCCATGTGTGTAGAAAAATGGAGGCTATGTAAAATAAAATCGGATGCTGCTCATCAGCTTGTTCAAGAACAGTTGTAGCATGGACATATTGAAGTTTCCACCTCCATTTTGAATGTACCTTTTTTTTATAAAGAGAAAATAAATAAAATGGTACTTGTTACAGGATTTGCGAGAGGTAATTAAAATTCTGTTGGTTATGGATGCTGCTAAACCAAGACTGCCCACTCTAGTAGGAATCTCCAAAGATTACTACAATTCTTTGTAAAAGGACAAGATGTTAATTTTACCATTCACCTCCTCTCAAATTGCATAGTTAAAACAGAATACTGATGATTGGTAATGGAAAGATGGGGAAAACCATGAGGGTTTTTTCAACCTTTTGTTATAATTCCAAGATTGGCTAGAGCTGTACTGTCACAAGAAATTTCAATTAAGGAAGATTCCTTTCAAAAACGAATCATTTATTGGGGAAAAAGGATGACTAAAAGATGTATGTATGTTCATTATGTATCATGTGGCCACACCTGTTTGTGTGAAATGTGATGGTACATGCCTGATTTTGAACCAGTTGAATTGCATTGGATATTAATAAAAGTATATTTAAATAGATTTGAATAGTTAAGAAGCTACTTAAGTTGCTTTTGATATAGCCAAAAAGATCATCCAGCCAGTCAATTTGTTATCATGAAAGGTTGATTTAAGTCCTTAGAAGCTGTCAATGAAAAGTAACAGAAGATTACAACATGGCCTAAAAGCCAAATAAGCCTTTATGGATGATGCTATACAGATCAACCAAGGAGAGTCTGTAGGAATTCTCCTAAGATTTAATGGTTGGAAAAGGAATTCTACAGGGAAAATAAGGGTTTGAGAAGAAACCTCAGGGAAACTGCCGCCCTGTTAGATCCCATCTACAAAGAAATCATTGTAGATACAAATTTTTAAATGTCAGCTAAGATACAAATGAGGCTTTGTCCACAAGAGAGAGATTTATAGATTGGATTATAGGTTGGATAAGAAAAACAAATATTTACAAACTACAACTAATTTCAAAAGTTATTTGGGACATAGTATAGATTGCCATGTTTGAATGATTTTCAGAATTTTTGGGGATATATTCAATGGTCACTTATCTCAGGTAGAGAGACCTCTGCAATCTCATAATTTTCACCATTGAAATGCCAGATGTATTGGTGGGCGATTTGATTTAATTAAAGAGACTGTTCATTAAAATTTTCAAACAATGTGTTATACCCACAATATTATCTACAATTATTACAAAAATCCTTGAGGCCTATTTCCTCGCTATTTATGGCAAATGGTTGTTACACATATTGCACAATTTGACAAGTTAAAATATGTGCACATGGCAGTTGAGAGGTATTCTGGTTTTTTGATGGCCACTGTACAAATGGGTAAAGCTACCATTCATGTGTCAAAAGGTAGGAAAAGTGGGGAGTAACATCCTGAGTCCCCAAGTGATTCATTAAATCAAACACTCCTCATTTCAATTTTTTAAAATATGGATGCCAGTGAGCAATCTGCTACAGACAGATTCTGGCATGATGGAACTCGAGGGACTTTTGCTCAGGTCAAATGGAAACATCCATGCACTACTCAGTGGAGAAGATCCGACTCTGCCCTAATTTGGTGTCACATGCATCTTGTGTTTTCTTACAGGAAAATAAGCTCCATGTCTGCCAAAACATTTGGTGAGATGCATGGATCAGAGAAAACATGGAACTGAGACTGTGGGAACATGCCCAAGCCAGTTTAAGTGAGATCCCCTGATCTAGTGTTCCTGAGCCTTGATGTCATTCATTCTGAAGGCTGAGAAAGAAAGGAAACAGTTTGTTCGAGATTTCCAGTTTCTCAACAGATCTTCTGTATCAACGTCCCAAACTTATGAGTGTTCCTCATGGAGCCAAAAAAACTGGACACACTTTGAAACACAAATTCGGTTTCCAGTTTTCCCTTTGGGGAAAAAGAACACATTTAAACAACTGGACACTGGTATGGACCATGATGAGTGGCTAAATCCCCTTTTCAGTTTTTGAACAGGACACGGCCACTTACAAAGTTGTTAGAGAGGTGAAGTATAGGCCTTGGGAGTTCATTTTACTGAAATCCACCTTATGCCAATGTATATGTCCAGAGAAAGGCAAGTTGCCCTCATGCGCCAAAAGAGAGACTTAGGCATCACTGCTGGCGTGACTGTAGTAATTTCTGTTGCTGCTACAAGAGCCAATTTATCTGGGACTGTCACTTCACAGTCTGTAACTACAGCCAGCACAGTGTATAAACCATCAGGGGAAGTATCAGATTCTCTCAGTACTCAGAGCTCCTTAAATAACTTAATCCAGGTAGGAATTTAAAATCTTCATCAACAATCATCCTTAAACCTGTTTGCCTACACTAGTGCGCATTTGTGTTACTCCTGCCAAAGTTTATATTCATCAATTGTGCAGTCAAATTAATAGGATAAAT